>NW_011495028.1:201353-201471 GCF_000754665.1 Bison bison bison
TGTGGTACCTATACACGATGGAATATTACTCAGCCATTAAAAAGAATACATTTGAATCAGTTCTAATGAGGTGGATGAAACTGGAGCCTATTGTACAGAGTGAAGTAAGCCAGAAAGA
>NW_011495028.1:201571-210899 GCF_000754665.1 Bison bison bison
TGATGACCCTATATGCGAGACAGCAAAAGAGACACAGATATAAAGAACAGACTTTTGGACTCTGTGGGAGAAGACGAGGGTGGGATGATTTGAGAGAATAGCATTGAAACATGTATATTATCATATTTGAAACAGATCACCAGTCCAGGTTCAATGCATGAGACAGGGCTTGTGCACTGGGATGACCCTGAGGGATAGGATGGGGGTGGGGGGAGGTTCGGAATTGGGAACACATGTACAACCATGGCTGATTCATGTGAATGTATGGCAAAAACCACTACAATATTGTAAAGTAATTGGCCTCCAATTAAAAAAAAAATGTGTGAGAAAAAAGATAGGAAGTAGTTCAGCTGCCATGAGTGGATATTGGTGTCTTTTTCTGTTTTACAATATGTTTTTTATATATAATGTATTTTTTTTAAGTTGTTTTTTTTAATGTATTTATTTATTTGGCTGCACTGAATCTTAATTGTGTTGTGTGGGATCTTTGGTTGTGGTGCACAGGCTACAGCGTGCTCAGGCTCATAGCTCCTTGGCCTGTGGGATTTTATTTCCCTGACTAGGGATCAGACCCATATCCCCTGCATTGCAAGGCAGATTTTTTAACCACTGCACCAGGGAAGTTCCAACAATGTTTTTAAAGAAAATGGACCTGTGTTTGAAGCTGCTGTGATAAAGGGTTTCTTGGTGTGAGTAGATATGTCTGGGGAGGTGCTTTGTTGCCTTTGTGGGTAACAGCTTGTTTTAGGGCACATCTAAAACACCACAAGGACTTCCCTGGTGGCTCAGACGGTAAAGCATCTGTCTAAAATGCGGGAGACCTGGGTTCGATCCCTGGGTCGGGAAGATTCCCTGGAGAAGGAAACAGCAACCCACTCTAGTACTCTTGCCTAGAAAATCCTATGGACGGAGGAGCTTGGTGCAGGCTACTGTCCATGGGGTCACAAAGAGTTGGGCACGACTGAGCGACTTCACTTCACTTCACTTCAAAGCACCACAGAGCTCTGTGGGTCATCCTCATTTTATCACTGATTTGTATGCAGAGAAATCTCAGCTTCAGCTGTGTGCGTTAAATGTGGGAGAATGGTGTGGGGAATTCATGAACCTTCATGAGAGCTCCCCAAAGCTGCTTACCTGCCACCATGACAGAACTCTTACGCGGTGTAGCCAGCCACTGCAGGTCACACATAATAGCACTGGGGGTGTAGCGCGTCGTATCTGATGGGCAGTACCTCTCCGGCTATGTTCCCTTTGTGGAGTCTTTGGAAGGCACTTGAGTCTGACTGTGCTTTGTGTCTGCAGGCTCGCTTGGAAGTGCACCGGTTTGGGATCACAGGCTATGGAAAAGGAAAGGAGAGAGTCCTGGAACAAGAACGTGCCATTATGCTGGGTGCTCGGGTGAGTGGCTGCCTCTGCCTTCCACCCCCATCCAGGTTACGGCAGAGGGGAACACCTGACCAAGGCAGGATGGGGGATGCTGGGAAGTGTTTGCAAGATAAAAAATGATAAGTGTACTTTCTCGTTTCAGCCTCCCAAAAATAGTTATGTGAATTACAAGGTTTTGCAGGAGCACATCAAAGAAAAGAAGGCAGCAAAGGAAGAAGAAAAGAGAATGGTAGGTGTCATAGCCTCTTTATTAAACTAGAATGGAAAGATGGTGTCAGTCTGCCGCAGCGCAATGCTGGACCCCTCTGCTTGGAAAGCAGTCTAGGCAACAACAAGCCTAGGGTTAAATAACTGTTCTGTCTACTTCTTTGAGTCAGCTGCATTTTGTGATACCAGCCACGTAATCTGACTCATTTACATGAAAGGTTTGCTTTGAAATGGCCGACTCCTGTTCAGGTACTATGAGCTACTTTGATCCTTTCGCTATATCAAGTTGTTTCTTTTGCCTTTTGTGTTGTATAGAACACACGGACTTATGACAAACCACAAGGGTATGTGGATGTTATGTTCCCTCCCTTTTGCTTAAAATGGAAGGTTTGACCTTTCTGCTGTTCATTTTCTCTGAATGGCCTTTCACAGTCTTGAAAGGGTTTTAGGATAAAACTTTGAGTCAGTTACGTTTAATGTGCCTACCTGAAAAAATATTAAAAATAAATGGTATCTCTGTGGCTTTTGGTGACAAATCTCTTGCCTTTTTTTGAATCTCCATTATCCATTATGGATACATATTTTTTCTTTGATTCTGAAATCAGGCCAAGGACACAGATATTTTCAAGAAAAAGAAGAGGAAAGGGCAGGAAGACAGGTAAGTGATAATTAGGCACTGGGGTGGAATGATTTGGATAAACCTTTTGGTTAGTTCTGAAGGTGATACCTTGAATGGATGTGGTGTTTCTAGCCTGGTGCAGCGCTGCACTTTTATCCTAAATCAGGCCCTTGAGGGCGGAATACAGGATTTAGTGAATTGTCCAAGATGAGGTGACTCCCTCAGAATTGAATAAGGAACCTGTTTTCAAGCACCAGACATGTGCAGTGACTGATGGAAAAACTGGGAAGACCTCTGTTCGCTCCTAAGAGAGGTACTGCTGGGTCAGCATGGCCGGCCGGGGTCTGTGCTGCCTGCCTGTCCACAGCCACACAAGGGAGAGCACTGGGGTTTGAGTAGTAGAACCTTGATTTTCTGCCATTCTGCTTATTTCCTAGCTTTCATTCAAGTACCTCTTTCTCTCTTCTGAAATTACTGTTTCAAAATCTACTTTTGTCTACAGCTGGAAGCTGATCAGTTGTTTCTGGCTGTGTGGTCTGTCTTCTGTGTGCTGGGCACATAGATGTGAGGGGTACAGCCATGAGCACATTGAGGGTCCCTGCCCTGGAGGAGCTTACATTTTAGGGCGGGAGACACATTAAAACCTATAAACAGATACATAGGGCTTGTCAAGTCTGGGCAGGCTTCGTGAAAGTGTTAGTCTCTCAGCTGTGTCGATTCTTTGCACACCCCATGGACTGTAGTCCACCAGACTCTTCTGTCCATGGGATTCTCCAGGCAAGAATACTGGAATGGGTTGCCATGCCCTCTTCCAGGGGATCTTCCCAACCAGGGATCGAACCCAGTTGCAAGCAGATTCTTTACCATCTGAGCCACCAGGGAAGCTGGCAGTCTTTGTGAGGAGGTTGAAGTTTAGCACAGTATGAGGGAATGTCACTGAGGGTGGGCTGGTGTGTTGTTCTAAGGAAGCCACATCTGAGTCTTGAGAACTGAATAAAGAGGACGATCTGGAAAGACCCGGTAGCAGATTATTCAGGGTAGAAGAAACCAGTGGAAAGGCCCTGAGGCAGGAGGCAGTTCAGGGACTGCAAGAAGGAGGTGGTACTACATTGGGTCGGGGGCCGTGCCTGGGAAGAGCTGAGAGTTCACAGGAACAGACCCAAGTGGCCTGGTTGTGGTGCTGGAATCATTTGTTTAAAGCTTGATTACAGTAATTTTCTCTCACTTTAAATGTAGGAAATCAAAAAAGAAGAAGTCTGCTCCAAGTATTTTGTCAAGTGGACGGATTGGACAGGTTGGAAAATTCAAAAATGGGACATTGATTCTGAGCCAAGTTGATATCAAGAAAATAAATTCTTCCAGAGTGGCTAAATGACGTTATTTTATAAAATAGAGAAATGGGAAAGTGCCAAATGGACCGAAACTGGACCCTACAAGACTTCCAGATTATTCTTATTTATTTTGTATTTCACAGACTTTTTTATCTTAAGGAAAAGAAATAATTAATTTCTAGCTACTAAAGTATCTGTTTTTTTATGATAACCACATTGGGCCAACTGCAACATGAATCTGAAGTCGAATTATTGAGAAGAATGTTTAATATTCTCCAGCGAGGTTCACTCAAGTTTCACTTTCACTGGTGCCTTGTGCGTTTACTTGTAGATATTTCATAATTTTACAGATTTGTAGGTGCTAATAATTAGCTTAAAATTGGTTTATAATTTTTTAAAAATGTTTAATCATGAAAGAATTAAGAATGTGATAATTTGTCAGTTGTTTTGTGGGAAAAGCAGTTCACATTTTCAGCCTACCTAAGGTGTATAAAATCTACTTTATAAGAAGCTGTATAAATAAAACACAACTTTTTGATAAAAATGAACATGACTGTTAAAAAACACAACCAGTAAGTTAAATGTTATCTCCTTCAAAGTCATCACTTGGGGCAGCCATACACATATTTTTAAATAGTATTGCCCTTATTGAAAGTATTGGAACTTCCTAAAGCTTGTGACACTTAAAAAAAAGGTCTTCATTTTTGGCTGTTTTTCTTCCCCCCACTGTCCAAAAATTCAGATCTAAACCTAATAAATAATAAAGTTTTGGGGAAAACAGAGGGGTACTTTTCACCACTGGCTGACTCTCTTAAGTGACTCATAAGTTGACTTGGAAGGCATTTACATTGTTCAAAATATATTTTCAATTGAAGCAAAATTGGAAATGTTTTATTAAATTAAAACACTGGAAGTTTTTTTTTTTTTTTTTTTTTTGGTTTATTTTGAAAGGCAGTATTCATTAGGGTCTATATTTTGGCAGACTTATTTTAATTAGCTCGTTTTGGGCTGAGCTGAGTCTTTTGTCCCTGCATCGTCGCATGTGGGCTGCTCTGGTTGTGGCACAAGGGTTTCTCGTTGTGCTGGCTTGTTGTCGCAGAGCACGGGCTCTAGGTGCATGGGTTCAGCAGTTACGGAGTGCAGCCTTAGTTGTTCTACTGCCTGTGGGGTCTTCCTGGACCAGGGATGGAACCATTGGCAGGTGGATTCCTAACCACTAGGACCACCAGTGAAGTCCTTGGCAGTTTTTAAGTGTTTTTTTTTTCTTTTCTTTTTTTTTTTTTTTTTAAGAAGGTGTGAAACAGTTGTGTCCAACTCTTTGCGACCCCGTGGACTGTAGCCCACCAGGCTCCTCCGTCCATGGGATTTTCCAGGCAAGAGTGCTGGACTGGGTTGCCATTTCCTTCTCCAGGGGATCTTCCCGACCCAGGGATCGAACCCGGGTCTCCCTCATTGCAGGCGGACGCTTTACTGACTGAGCTACCAGGGAAGTTCACCAAACATGACAAAGCCCTAGGAAAAATCTGAGGAGCTGGAAATGACCTACTGGAGTGGGTACCCGGTCAGTTTAACTCCTTGTCTTATTGACAGGGAGCCAGGAAACCCAGCAGTCCCACCTCACCCCACCTCCCATGAGCCTTTGTGGCTCAGATAACTGAGCACTTGGCCCAACTCTCGACCAGAGTCCCAGGCTAGTCAATTCTGGAAAAGCATGCAAGCTCCTAGTGTAAATTGCTTTCCTTGTTTCTTGTTTCACCTTTTAATTTATGGAGTAAATACAGAGGAGCCATGTAACCACTGGGCGCTCTGGAAATAGTCAGGTCTGAGGGTGACAAGCAAGCCTGCATGACCAGCACTGATGGTCACGTGTAAGACCATGCTGTTTATTCCCCATTCATGAGGCTTCCTCCAGCAAGGCTGGCAGCAGAGAGAAGTGACGGTGGAGAGCAGTGCTGCCGCAGGAGGAGCCCACGCTCGGGGGGAGCTTAAGTGCTTCCTTGCTGTGTCTTGCATACTCAGCGCCCCTCCCCTTCGCAGGGCATCTCCCTGATCATGGATACACCTGGGTGGATCGGTCCTGGTGCCATACAACACTACCATCTGCTCTTAATCCCAGGCACCCGCTTAGGGAATTCTTGATTCCCGTCCCCACAGCGCTTGGCCTTGTGGTCAAAGAAGGAAGTAGAGAGCACAGCTGTGTTTCACTGAACCAAGGCTCTTGCCCGGGCAACAGTGGGCACCAGCTTGCAGAGGTAACTGACCCTGACCGGCAAGTGGAGGCAGGGCTACAGTCACCCAGGGGGCAGGCAGGAAGGAGTCTGTTCCCAGGTGGTTACCCAGATGTCTCCAGTGCTCCACGTCCCCACTGTTGGTGGTAAGTCGACAAGCGCGGGAATCCTGGGCTGAGAAGGGCCTTGGCAACCTGAAGCTCAGGTCTTCCGTGCTCCCGCCCCCCAGGGGATGGGAGTCTGGAGCAGGGATGCTGGGGTGGGGGGGCGGTTGACGGAGTCCAGGCAAATGGTGAGGGTCTGTGCAGCTCCAGGACCAGCCAGCCTGGCTCGTCTCAGCTTCCCTCTCCACGACTCTGGAGGAGCCTCTCCCTAAACTTGAGGGGAAACCTGTGTGTGGCACGGGGCGTGGACTGGTGGGCCCTGCCGTGTCCCTGCAGACCCTCTGCCAAGAGCGCTGAGGTACCTGCTTCAGCAGTGAGCTCTTCTCAGGGATGCCCGCCCCCTGTAACGTCCCAGGCAGTGATGACTGACGTCCCAGCTCTGGGTAACTGAGCTGAATGGCCGAGGCCTTTGCTGGGTCTCCCTTGGCCAGATTCTGCTTCCTTCTCTTTGTGTTGATGCCAAGAGCTTCCTCTAAGGGATGTCCTGCCCTCTGCTCTCAGAGTCCGCAACTGGCCCTGAAACCTGGCTAAACCACTCGGTGGTCCGGCAGGTGACAGAAGGCTGAGACCAGGTCGCCAGCTGTGGGGGCATGGGAGACAGCTGTTCTTGGGAAGCACAATTTGAGAAAAGACAGTTTTCAGTCAGACACCAGGCTCAGTCTGTGGGTGAAGGGGCTGGTCAGTCTCCTTCATCCTCCCAGGTCAATTAGGACATTTTCCCCAAATCTTAGTTAGCTTCCACTTGCAGCCCATGATCCACTTTTCATTCATGAATTTATCTCAACTATGTGTTAACTCTTACCAATTACTTGCAAAAATGAGTTTCATGAACTGTTTGAGATGGTACCTTATAATTGAGAGTCATATGGTGCTAGTGGTAAAGAACCCACCTGCCAACGCAGGAGACAGAAGTGAGTTCGTTCCCTGGGTCAGGAAGATCCCCTGGAGAAGGGCATGGCAACCCACTCTAGTATTCTTGCCTGGAGAATCCCATGGACAGAGGACTCTGGCAGGCTACAGTCCATGGGGTCACAAAGGGTCGGACCCGGCTGAAGCGACTTAGCACACAGCATATTTACTTCATGATTTCCTGAGCACTTTGACCTTGGGCCTCCCCGGGCCCCCACCCCATCCCACTGCAGCCTCTGTCCCATCCAGCTGGCACTTAGGCAACTTTGAAGAGAGGCAGACCTTGCTGCTGATCAGTAAGCACAGATCAGACCTTGTCTTTCAGCTGTTGGCAGTGTCAAAAGAATTTATTTCAAATCTGCTTAAGGTTGTGGTAAAACTCAAGTTTTCCAAAAGGCGATACACAAAGTCCAACCAACCCCCGAAGACCAGAAAGCACAGTGTTTGCAATTCAAAAAATACAAACGCTTGGCATACCAATACAAAAATTAGAAAAAAGTTGCATACCGTCCCCCCACCTCCCTCCTCCAGGTTTCCAGTGGAATGTGAACACCAATGGGACCAAGGGCTGCCACCCTATGGCAGCAGCTCCCAACAGACAGTGGCGCAGTGGGGGAGGAGCGGGGGAGGGGGAAAGCAGGGTAAAGAAAGACAGGAAGATGGAGCTTCCGTCATCGACAGCTAAAACAAGGACACAAAGCTTTTTGCTACTTTGAAAGTTCCTTTGCCAACATTAAACACACATCTCTCATGCTTAATACAACAGCTGAGTGCGAAAGCAGCAATTCTACATCATGCATTTAATGTTTTCTGCTTTGCTCACTCTGCACTTCCTCTTGGTGCTGAGAAAACCCTGGGGCCTGGGACGTCCAGTCACCACTGAGAAGTTGGAAGGGCCCTTCCCCAGCTGCAGCCTCACCCAGGAAACACCCACTGCGCTCCTGTGTCCACAACTGCCAGCAGTCACTTTTCCAGACCCGAAGCCTGTCTTGGATTCTCTCCTTGGAGGCTTCCTGAGGTCCTAGTCTGGGGAGTGGCGCCCAGGAGCTCCCTGGGTCTCCCAGCACCCGGGCCAGGCAGCCCTCCGCTCCAGTTGAGAGAAAGCGATGCCTCCCGGCTTAAGAACTTGGCTGCAGTCTCAGCTCCCAGCTACTCTGACTCGAGTCAACATCATTCATCAGGAAACCCGTGAACCCCACCCCCCCCAACAGATGGTGCAGGTGAGTCCCAGCCCGTGGGGACACCGGGCCCCCCCCCACCTTTTAGGCCAACCTGCCTTCCAGATAGTAGCTCGGTTGTATGCCTTCTCATGCTTAGATGTTGGTTTTCAAAACCATTCCTTCTGTGGAGATCTTTGAAAACAAGAGAAACATCGTCAGCTGAAGGTCCCCTTAAAAGAGAGCTAAGATAACTGCAAAGGCAGGAAGGCGGTCACTCTTTCCATGTTTCAAGGCAGCTTCTGCCGGCAGATGCAGTGCTTCACACCGTGCCATCAAAGCAGGCCGTTCTGAGAACAGGAGCGGTTGTCCTGTCTCCTCCGTGCTCAGGTGAATCTGGTTTTACGCACTCCTGGCCAGGCAGCTGTGTAATCAACATGTGCTCCTGGATGGAAGACATGTCAGACGAGGCTCAGGAAAGTCACCGCGCAGGCTCTGTCCTCCAAGTGTGAACCGTTGGCCTGGACTCAGTAGATGCAAGTCTCCACTTTGTTCTTGAAGAAGCGTTACTCTACGATCATCACAACACACCAGATGAGGTAGGTTAGTGTGACCGCGCCCACATGCAGGTGGGGAGACTGAGGCACAGAGAGACTGAAGAGGTTTGGCCCCACCCGTACTGGGTTGAAAGAGAGGCATTTCTGATGGCTGAGCCTGGCATTCTCCCCCAAACCCACTCTTCTCTGTTTTATAGTCCATTTAAAGTTCAAGCCGTGGATCAATGAATGTGACCGATGAATAGCCAGGAGCTCCTGGCTTGCTTGAGAAAGAAACACTGTGGTTTCCAGGATTTGCATAGGCCTTGAGTAGCTTCCTGATGATGCCTGATTTGACGTTTTGACCCGTTGAAGGCCACACACCTACTAAGACGTTCCTGCAGCTTCTAGTCAGAAGTGGGCCGGGAAGCACGCAGATGCAGTGTGTGGCTTTCTGGGAATGGTGGTGGGTTGGAGACCCTTCAGGAATACAAAGTGAGACCTGAAGGGCTGGCTTCGGTGAAAGGCTCCCCCATTTTCCTGCCCTGTCCTTTCTGGCAGGACACTGCAGACTTGGGAAGGCCTGGTCATGGGTGTTAGGATGAAGCCCACAGGTTTGTGGTTCAGGCTTTCTGGGGACCACAGCGTGGACGCCTCACACACCACTCTGCGTGTCGACCCATGACCAACTGCTAGCATAACCCAGTGGTTCGCAGCCAGGGAGTCCCCTGGGCATACTTGGCAACGTCTGTAGATCCTTTTAAAGCTTTTTTTTTTTTAATTAGGTGTTT
>NW_011495028.1:210999-212700 GCF_000754665.1 Bison bison bison
ATATTTTATTATGTATTTTTGGCTGCACTGGGTCTTTGTTGCTGTGTGCAAACTTTCTCTGGTTGTAGCGAGTGGGGGCTGCTCTCTAGCTGTGGGGCGCAGGCTTCTCACTACACTGGCTTCTCTTGTTGCAGAGCATGGGTTCTAGGGTGTGTAGGCTTCTTGGGCTTAGTTGCCCTGCGGCATGTGGGATCTTCCCAGACCAGGGATTGAACCCGTGTCCCCTGCATTGGCAGGTGAATTCTTAACCACTGGACCACCAGGGAAGTCCTGTAGACACTTGTAGGTGTCACAGCTAATTTGGGGCACTACTGGCATCTACTGAGGGGAGGTCAAGGATGCTTCTAAACAGCCTATGATGCATAGGACAGGCCCCCGCTGTGCCAAATGTCAAGAGTGCTGAGACTGAGAACTCCTGGCATCACCCACAGCCTTGCAATAGTTTTTCAGTGTTGATATGCTGAGTGCTTTGGGGATTGTATGTGGATACGATACCTCACAGCCGGCAGCAGCTTCATCTATAAGCAACCTACTCACCTGTTCTGAAATGTGCCTTCTCAGGGGACCAAGCCTTTCAACTGAGGCTTGGATGCAAATATCCCTGGAAGAAGTACACATGGCTCCTACATCCTGGTCCCTTCCTGAGAATGCTCTGGTAGGCAGAGGGCAGGGGCACCAGAGGGGCAGGGGGCCATGGGGCGCCTGAGGGCACTGTCGAAACGACAGAGTACGTATAGTGCTGAAGACTCATCCTGGACTATGTACAGTTTGATGGGTTTCAGGTTGGTTACTCTGTGCGGCAGGTGGGATGGTTATTTTCCCAAATAGGACAGAGCAGGAAAAGCGGCTGTGTGTGATGTCTTACCTTGCTTTGAATTAGGAGCTTGGGTGCTACTCAGTGAGATGCTATTGGATAATTTTTAAGGAGATTAATTCTAAAAGGAAAGGCATACTCTTTGACCAAACCTGCTCACTAGCAAAGAATAAACTGCAGATCTATGTGGCTGGGGCATTATTTACAATGAAATGGAACTTGACATCTTAAATTAGTTTGAATTCCTTTCTCACTGAAACTGCTCAATAGACAAACACCAAGTTATCCTTCAACCAAAGCATCCTCTTGATACCACCTTATGTACAGAGATGACACCACGTTGTAAAGGAAAGGGAATCCGATGGCAGATGAGAACCCCTGCAGTGGCTCTGAACCCCAGGCTTCTTGAGAGCATAACACGAACCATGAGTTGTTGTTGAGTCCCTCCTTCATTCTGTTGGTCCCTCAAGAACACGTGGACCTGCCTTGTCCCTGTGGTCCATTCTTGCTCCTAGAAGTTGTTTTGTGCTGAGGACAGGAGAGTGGCTGTCGGACCACCTGAGCAGTGCTCGGTTTCAGCTGTATTGCTTCTGGCCCAGGAGGAGCCGGGAAAGGCAGGTGCTCGCCTGCTCCTGCACTCATAGGGCCTTGGGGCCGCTGCTGCTGCTGGTGGGAAGGAAGTCATGTTATTCCTCAGGAGGCCTTCCTCCTCCCTTGCCCATCTCCCTCTGACCCAGATACTGCTCTCCCAAGGGTGCCACCAAGTGCAGGCTGATCCCAAGGAGCTCCTCCCCGAAGACGCAGAGCCTGGGTTGCAGGGTCACCCAGCTTCAATGATCCTGGGAGCTCCCAGCCTCTCACCCAGACTCCACTGAAAGGAGCCACTT
>NW_011495028.1:212800-214936 GCF_000754665.1 Bison bison bison
TGCCGGGCCGTCTGTGGCTGCCTTCCAGCCATACCTCGCTCCCAGCTCACTGGGCTTGTCTTTCCCCAAAGATATTCCTAGTGCCGACGCCTCTGGACCTGCCCCCCCTCTGGGGCTCCTCTGGGGCTCCTCTGGGGCCTCCAGTCTTCAAGAACTTTACCCACCCTCCACGCAGAGTCCCCCAGAGCCGTGGCCCCGGAGTGAGATGAAAGGATGCTGGGGGCGGAGAAGAGACAGGCAGCTGCGAGGATGCGGATGCCGTGCGCGTCGCTTGCTGGGCTCTGGCTGGAGCTTTGCGGGGTGTGGGGCACCTCCGTGTGCGCTGGGAACCACCTGCTGGATGGAAGGAGGAGGCTGGACCTCGACTGAGTGGGTGGCTGCCGGGACCTGGGCAGCAGGGGCTTAGACAGCACCAGAAGACTCCTGCAGACGTGGGCGGCCAGTCTCCCTGGCCACCTTGGTGGGCACAGTTGGGCCGGCAGTCTTCGTCTGGGAGCAGGGGCTTGAGGTAGGATTGTCGCATCTGCTGAATAGAGGCTAGTAGGATCTGCACAGCGCTGGCTGGGCTGACTCCGAAAGCAAGTGCAGCGTCTAAACGAGCAGGTAGGACCAAGTAGACACAGTCAGTGCCGGTTTACGGGCTAAGTTTTATAAAAATCCAAGCCAGCAAATAGACAAGTTACTCCTCGACCTCAAAAATAATGCTTGATAAAATATATTCTTTTAAAAAGGAGAGAGAAAGGCTTACTACCAGTTGGACAGGGAGGTGGCAGGCAACAAGGAAGAAGAGACGGGGAGGAGAGCAGAGGGGCGCAGCTGGGTTCAGACCCCGGAGCAGGCTCTTTTCGAGAGGCAGACTGCAGGGAGAAGGTTAGCGTTCCCAGCAGGGAGGGGCGGGCTCATCCCGGAGCCCACGGCAGCCACGTGGAGCCCTCACACCGAGGAATGGTGAAGGCCAGGAACACGGCAGCGTCCACTGTTTCCTGCCTTCTGCAGAGTCCTGCCCGCCCCAGGGCACAGCCTCCCCTGCCATCGGGCCACTCCTTGTTATCACGATGCTGTCATGGTGGCCGTGGATGGTCTCAAGTGATGGTGGACTGAGTATAAGAGGCTTCCCCAGGGCCTCACGTCTCAGGAATCTGAGAGCCTCGCAGCTCAGAAGAGTAACTCGGGTTTGCAGCTAACTTCTCGGGGAGCCATCTCCCGAAAAAAGCCATCACCAGGTGGAGACTCGGCACACAGTGATTCAGATTCCAGGGTTTTGTGTTTAAGAACCGAGTGAATGAATTTTAGGAGACTGGTGTGTGTATGCGCACGTGTGTGTGAGGGGGTGGGGAGGGGAGAGAGACTGGTTAATTAATGAAGGACCTAAGGAAACTGAAAAAGTTCTCAACAGTTCAATGGGAGCGGCAAAGAGCAAGATGAGTAATTAACGTCCCTCTCTGTGCATCCTGGCTTCGTCTGCAAGTGGCGTAACACACTGAATATGCCAGAACTGAAAACCTGAAGGATGACACTTCCTGGCAGAGATGGGAGCCGGCACCCTTTGTTCTCTGAAGTGGTGCGTCCAGCAAAGACTTGACACCAAGGATACAGGATTCCCGAGTGTCCCCCGACTCCTGCTCTCAGAATGCTCGTCACAGGGTCTGCTCTCCCCTTGCCCGCCTCCCTGCCCCCTGCAAAAGACAAGCATTGAAAACAGAAGGCAGGAAACCAAACGAAACCCCAAATACTTCCTCGCTGTCTTGACAAATGTCCTTCTTCGTGTCTGTAAGGCCCGGTGGAATGACAGGAAGCACCCATGTTCACCACCCTCTGTGGCCTCAGTGAGCATGGCCTGCAGACATTCTCCGTCCCTCAAAGAAAGCGGGTCTCTAAGATGCTCAGCGGCTGCTGGGTTGCACCCGGGATGTGGCTGTGCTCCCTCAGGGGTTATGTGAGTGCAGTGAGGGACGGCCACGCAGAGCGGGACCTGGCAGGCTAGTTGCCTGACAGCTTTGGCCGCCCCAGGTTCGTTGGCACTTCCAGTCCCGTGTGCAGAGTGACCTGGAAAAGAAGATGTGGTGATCAGGGGCAGAGCGGCCCCGCGAGCCCTCAACGCACACAGCTCAGCAGCTGTGCCCTGCCCTCTGCTCC
>NW_011495028.1:215036-218019 GCF_000754665.1 Bison bison bison
CACGGGCAGCGGCCTGGCTTCTCTGTGTTGTGGAATCTGCTATTTATCATGCTTGGCATCACTACCATCAGGCCCAGGAGCTTGCTCCGAGGAGCTCTTCACAGCTCTTTCCTCACAGTGAGAACCGCGTACTGCCTGGTTCCTACGCTGCTCCAGCCTCCATGAGCCTCGAGCCTCGGCAAGCCTGAGGTTCTTTGTTGCAGGAGGAATTTGGCTCAGGATTTATATTTGTTTCTGATTTCTTTCCATGGCCGTCTTTCCTTTCCTACATTTATTTTCTTAACCCTGTGTAAGAACAGCTCATACTTTAGGTTGCCTCAGAGCTCTTTTGCAAATGAATGGAGGTACAAATCAATCAAGAGCTTCCCAGGTGGCACTAGTGGTAAAGAACCCATCTGCCAATGCAGGAGACAGAAGAGATGTGGGTTTGATCCCTGGATTGGGAAGATCCCCTGGAGAAGGGCATGGTAAGCCACTCCACTATTCTTGCCTGGAGAATCCCCATGGACAGAGGAGCCTGGCAGACTATATCCCATAGAGTCTCAAAGAGTCAGACAGCTCAGAGACTGAGCACACACATGCACTGATTGATTTGTGCGTGAGTGGATGCTAAGTTCCTTCTGTCGTGTCTAACTCCTTGCAACGCCATGGACTATAGCCAGCCAGGCTCCTCCTCTGACCATGGGGATTCTCCAGGCAAGAATACTGGAGCGGGCTGCTCACTTCTTCTCCAGGGGATCTTCCTGACCCAGGGATTGAACCTACATCTCCTGCATTGGCAGGTGGATTCTTTACCACTGCGCCACCCCACAAATCAATCAATAAAGGATAATACTCAGAGTCAGTGGACACCTTGAAACAGAGCTTTGCCCCAAACCCCATACTTCCCAGGGGAGGAGCCGTGTGTGGGAAACAAAGGCTGGCACACTACCCATGCTTTCCACGCTCCTCTCTGTCCTTCACACCCTCATGGGGCTCCTGAGCAGGTGTCCCCCCAGGACTGGACTCGGCCCTGGGAGGATGCTGGCTTTCTGAGGGAACGAGAGGGGCAGGGATGGGATGGGGGTAAATCCTTAGGCGTGGTCTCTCCCCAACTATCCCTCCTCTTGGAGGAAAGCCACATGAGGCCCAGCACACACCTGGGCACCAAGGCCCTGCAGGACAGGAGGCACCGACTTTCCGGTCTGGCAGCTTTCCCAGAACATGTTGTCAGGACTTGCCCACCTCCTGCACCCTCGCTGCCCCTCCGTTCCCCTGCTTGTGCACAAACAGCCACGTTAGAGCCTCTGCTGCTTTCAAGGGGCCAAGTAAGGATTCATCACGCCGGAGGAGACTGCCTCCAGGCGAGGCCCGGGTGGGCAGTAGGTAAGCTCCTGGCTGGGCAGCCATCAGCTTCTTTAGAGCCCTCTTTGTCCAGCACACTGTGGAGGCCCGCGGGCAGTGGGGGTTGGGGCCAGCAAGGGGCCCTGGCCCGAAAGGTGTGCGGTACCTGAACGTTCCGGTTGAGGCTGAGGGCTGGCATGAAGACCCCGTCCACGTGGCTGAAGGCCGTGGGGCCCTGCTGCTGCCCGTTGATGAAGAAGGTCAGAGTGTGCTTATTCAGGTCCAGCAGCACGCCCACGGTGGCCCCCTTGCACACACCGCCTTCCGTCCTGGGGAGAGAAGCCGGGGTGGAGGTGAGGACAGGAGGATCAGCTGAAGGCTGCTGGGGACCCCCTCGCCTGGAAACACAGTGGAGCAGGGAGCCGGTCATCCCCCAGAACCCGCCGTAGAGCAAAGGACTACAATCGGGACCCTCGTGGTGAATGTTGTGACACTGCATCTCATGGTGGTTTGGATTCGCATCCACTGGGTGGGGCGAGTCTCTGGGTGGGCGTCACCCTCACCTGTCTCCTTCCCGGGGGTGGGCGGGCCGAGTCCGTTAGACTCTCTCCTCCCTTAGCTGACGTGGAGGTCCGCCTTGACACAGGCGGCTCTGCTCTGATCAGAAAACCGCTATTGTCCTTTGCTGATGGGGAACGAGCTGGTCAGCTGGAGAGCTGATCAGCGGATGGTGGGCTGAGAGCATGGGAAACGGCGAGGAGTGCTGGGTGGGTGTCGTCAGAGGGCAGAGCAGGACCCGGGGCCGGACACTGCTGGTGGGAGTGGGACTTGCGAGTGGGCCTGTGGTGCTGTTCAGACACTGACCAACAGGTGGCGGTAAGGACCTGCCTGAGGCACAGGAAGGAGGCCCACCCAGCGCCTCCCCCGGGTCTCCTGGCCCAGCCCAGCCCCCTCTCCACCCTTCCCCTAGAACTGGAGCCTGGGTCCTGAGTTAAACCCTGACACCATGCCTAATTAGCCCCAAGACTTGGACATTAACCTTGAGCCCTGATCTCATAATCTGCCAAATGGTGATAACAATCAAACTTTGCTGAGGCCCAAACGAAATCCCATGAGCCAGGTGCTTCCCACAGCACAAAGTAGGCTGTTGATAGATGCTCCTTGTCAGTCTCACCCCAGGGTATCTAGGCCCCCGCTTGGCCTGAGCAAGCAGAGAGGGTGCTGCTGGGCCTGGACCCAGGCCCCAGGTGGCATGGGAGTAGACCGCCGGGCAGGCACAGGGCCAGGCCGCGCAGCCCCCGGGGAGGAGCTGCCTGCTGTCACCCCAGGCCTGTGGAGAGGGGGTCACAGCTGCCGAAAAGGCTGACAGTAGGAGTCCCATCTACCTTCAGCCCCCGGGGACCCTCCGGCAAGTCCCTGTCCCAGGCCAGGACACCTGGGGCCATCAGCAGGAGCACTGAGGTGGGCCGGGAGCTCTGAGAGCCCCTGGAGTTGACCCAGCCCAGCGCTGCAGTCCAGGGGAGTTGGTTCCTCGGCGCCTCTCGCCTCTCCCAGCAGGGGTGACGGCCCTCAGCAGACTGGGAAGGAGACCCCACAGTGAGGAGGTGGCTAGGAGGGCCACAACCCTCCGGTACTGGGGCCAGGTTCTCCCCCGGGATTC
>NW_011495028.1:218119-218669 GCF_000754665.1 Bison bison bison
CCTCAGGGCAAGGCAGTGCTGGGGCTGCCCGGGTCAGAGCCGGCCACAGTGAATGCCCCGGGGGCGCTGCACCCCCTCCCTGCCTGTTTCAAGCCCCTGCGGTTGTGTGTGGGGAGCTCCGTGGTGACTCAGGCTGGGCTGAGGGGTGTGGAGGAGAGTGGAGCAGAGCCTGGAGGAGAACTGGAGCCCAGGGCTGGTGAGCCTGGCCTCAGGGCTCGCTGAGCGGCCTGCACACCCACCAGCTCCACACTCCATCATATGCTCCCATTTGGGCTGCAGGCCAGCGGTCACGTCTCCCTGGGAACTGGACACCAAAGTGGTCAAGGACACTGCCCCCCACCACGTCCTGATGAATTTGGAAAGGGCAGGAGGACCCGGACCCCAAGCCTCACGTTGGGGGAGAGCAGGGGGCACGCACCTGTTGGTGTGAGAGTTGCAGTGCATGAACCAGCTGCGGTTGTTGTCCACGTACATGGCCCAGGCCTTGTCATCCTTGCCCAGCATCATGTCCTTGACCACGCTGGCCCTGGCCACCCCGAAGGCGGGGTCT
>NW_011495028.1:218832-222167 GCF_000754665.1 Bison bison bison
CTGATTGTCGTTGGACAAAATGATGTCCCGGTGCCCAGAGTTGGGGTCAAATGTGAACCAGGCCACTGGAAAGGAAGGGGCGGGCGAGAGGGTCAGGGTTGGGGTGAGCTTGCCAGCAGCCTCTGACCTGGGCTCGCAGACGGACTCACTGACATCTCTCAGGAAGCGGGCACACGGCGTTGAGTGTTCTTCCCTGCTCAAGTCACACACGCACGCATGCACATACACATTCATGCTCTCTCCTCTCATCTAAGTGCCCAATCCCATGACCCCAGCTGGGCCAAGTAAACAGACACCCAGGCCCCCACCTACATGCTCTCATGGAATCTTGGTTTCTACAGCACTCACGCACATTTTGGGTGCTAATAGGAGTGAGGATATGCATCCAGCCCCATGTCATGGAAGAGAGACTCGAGAGGCAGAGAGGTGAAGTGGGGTCACCAAAGCTCCCGCGCTCTGTCATCCACCTACAGCCTGCTGGCAGGTGAGGGCTTCTAGGGGCACACAGCTGGGGAGCCCACTCCTGGGACAGCACCATCTGCTCATCCCTGGGGGGCGGTTCAGGCTGTCCTGTGTTCCTCAGGGCAGCCAGAGGATGGGCTGGGATAAGTGAAAGTGCTAGTTGCTCAGTCACATCCAATTCTTCGTGACAGTATGGACTGTAGCCCACCAGCCTCCTCTGTCCATGGGCTTCTCCAGGCAAGACTACTGCAGTGGGCATGCCCTCCCTCCAGGCAATCTTCCTGACCCAGGGATCGAAACTGCATCTCTTGTGTCTCTTGCATTGCAGGTGGATTCTTTACCTGCTGAGCCATCAGGGAAGCCCTGGGACAAACGTTGACAGTAACACAGGGATGGTACCCTCCAGGGACCCCTGAGGCCTGATAGGTATGTGTTCGATGTAGCAGATCAGACCCTACATCACCCCTCGATGCTTAGGATTCACATGATCAAAATCCAGCAGGGTGTGGATGTGCTCTGATTGCCTGCATCCTGAAAGGACACAGCGAGGTCTGCAGCACTCAGATCTGAGCTCTGGTACGGGGTGCTCGAGGGGCAAGTTCCTCCTGGCAGCCTCCTGCCTTCTTTTCTCTGGGACATCCCACCCACTCTTGGCCCCTTGGAAGTGAGACTACACAGGGAGTGTAATCTCCCTGTGCCTCTCAGCCTCCAGTCTCACTTTCCAGATCCAGCAAGTGGGGTGAAGGAATGTCTCCTTCCTTTGTGATGGGCGGGCAGGGAGCAAGGTGAGCAGATCAGGGGCAGGGCTGGAGGAGATGGACTCACCCAGCTGCCACCTCTTTCCTTTACCCCTGATGCCTCCCTCACCAGCAACTCAGATATTCCCTGCCCATCTGTCACGTGGGCTGGGCCTGAATCTGTTTCCCCTGAGACACCCAGTACTCACCGTCGGATGTCTGCAGGACCACAGTCTTACTGTAGGGCCCAACGCCAGAGGAGTTGAAAGCCTTAACCCTGGCGTTGTATGTGCTGTTGAAGTGAAGGCCGTCGATGGTGCACAGGGTCTCCTTGCCAACATACACCTCCTGGAAGAGACACAGACCACTCATCAGGTGCCCCTGTTATGCAGAAAATTTCGCTTAGCCACATGTTGCATCGAAAGTGCTATCATCCCAAGAGTGCTATTTTTAAAATTAATTAATTTTAATTGGAGATAATTACTTTACACTATTGTGGTGGTTTTTGCCATACACTGACATGAATCAGCCACGGGTATACATGTGTCTCCCCGTCCTGAACCCCGCTTCTGCCTCCCTCCCCAGCCCATCCTTCTGGGGTGTCCCAGTGCACCAGCACTGAGTGTCTGGTTTCATGCATCAAACTTGGACTGGACATCTATTTCACATGTGGTAATATGCATGCTTCAATGCTCTTCTCTCAAATCATCCCACCCTGTCTTCCACAGATTGCAAAAGTCTGTTCTTTATATCTATTTCTCTTTTGCTGTCTTGCATACAGGATTATCATTACTATCTTTCTAAACCCTATATATATGCACTCAGTTCAGTTCAGTCACTCAGTCATGTCTGACTCTTTGAAACCCCATTAACTGCGGCACGCCAGGCCTCCCTGTCCATCACCAACTCCCAGAGTTTACTCAAACTCATGTCCATTAAGTCGCTGATGCCATCCAGCCATCTCATCCTCTGTCGTCCCCTTCTCTTCCCACCTTCAATCTTTCCCAGCATCAGGATCTTTCCAAATGAGTCAGCTCTTCCAATCAGGTGGCCAAAGTATTGGAGTTTCAGCGGCAGCATCAGTCCTTCCAATGAATATTCAGGAGTGATCTTCTTTAGGATGGACTGGTTGGATCTCCTTGCAGTCCAAGGGACTCTCAAGAGTCTTCTCCAACACCACAGTTCAAAACCATCAATTCTTCAGCACTCAGCTTTCTTTATAGTCCAATTCTCACATCCACACATGACTACTAGAAAAACCATAGCCTTGACTAGATGGACCTTTGTTGGCAAAGTAATGCTTCTGTTTTTTAATAAGCTGTCTAGGTTGGTCATAACTTTTCTTCCAAGGAGTAAGCGTCTTTTAATTTCATGGCTGCAGTCACCATCTACATTGATTTTGGAGCCCCCCAAAATAAAGTCTGTCACTGTTTCCACTTTTTCCTCATCTATTTGCCGTGAAGTGATGGGACCAGATGCCATGATCTTAGTTTTCTGAATGTTGAGTTTTAAGCCAACTTTTTCACTCTCCTCTCTCACTTTGATCAAGAGGCTCTTTAGTTCTTCACTTTCTGCCATAAGGGTGTATGGTATTCTCTTTCTAACTCATTTCATGCTATATAATAAGCACCGACCAGTAATGTTGAAGAAGCTGGAGCTGAACAGTTCTTTGAAGACCTACAAGACCTTCTAGAACTAACACCCAAAAAAGATGTCCTTTTCATTATAGGGGACTGGAATGCAAAAGTAGAAAGTCAAGAAATACCTGGAGTAAAAGGCAAATTTGGCCGTGAAGTACAGAATGAAGCAGGGCAAAGACTAATAGAGTTTTGCCAAGAAAATGCAGTGGTCATAGCAAACACCCTCTTCCAACAACACAAGAGAAGACTCTATACATGGACATCACCAGATGGTCAACACCAAAATCAGACTGATTATATTCTTTGCAGCCCAAGATGGAGAAGCTCTATACAGTCAGCAAAAACAAGACCAGGAGCTGACTGTGGCTCAGACAATGAACTCCTTATTGCCAAATTCAGACTTAAATTGAAGAAAGTAGGGAAAACCACTAGACCATTCAGGTATGACATAAATCAAATCCCTTATGATTATACAGTGGAAGTGAGAAACAGATTT
>NW_011495028.1:222267-222752 GCF_000754665.1 Bison bison bison
GGAAAAGAAATGCAAAAAAGCAAAATGGCTGTCTGGGGAGGCCTTACAAATAGCTGTGAAAAGAAGAGAAGCAAAAAGCAAAGGAGAAAAGGAAAGATATAAACATCTGAATGCAGAGTTCCAAAGAAGAGCAAGAAGAGATAAGAAAGCCTTCTTCAGCGATCAATGCGAAGAAATAGAGGAAAACAACAGAATGGGTAAGACTAAAGATCTCTTCAAGAAAATCAGAGATACCAAAGGAACATTTCATGCAAAGATGGGCTCAATAAAGGACAGAAATGGTATGGACCTAACAGAAGCAGAAGATATTAAGAAGAGGTGGCAAGAATACATAGAAGAACTGAAAAAAAAAGATCTTCACGACCCAGATAATCACGATGGTGTGATCACTCACCTAGAGCCAGACATCCTGGAATGTGAAGTCAAGTGGGCCTTAGAAAGCATCACTACGAACAAAGCTAGCTCAGGTGATGGAATTCCAGTTG
>NW_011495028.1:223122-223424 GCF_000754665.1 Bison bison bison
GAAGAATTGATGCTTTTGAACTGTGGTGTTGGAGAAGACTCTTGGGAGTCCCTTGGACAGCAAGGAGATCCAACCAGTCCATTCTGAAGGAGATCAGCCCCGGGTTTCTTTGGAAGGAATGATGCTAAAGCTGAAACTCCAGTACTTTGGCCACCTCATGTGAAGAATTGACTCATTGGAAAAGACTCTGATGCTGGGAGGGATTGGGGCAAGAGGACAAGGGGATGACAGAGGATGAGATGGCTAGATGGCATCACTGACTCGATGGACGTGAGTCTGAGTGAACGTCCGGGAGTTGGTGA
>NW_011495028.1:223524-228170 GCF_000754665.1 Bison bison bison
CCGATCTTGCCAAAGAATGCTCAAACTACCGCACAATTGCACTCATCTCACATGCTAGTAAAGTAATGCTCAAAATTCTCCAAGCCAGGCTTAAGCAATATGTGAACCGTGAACTTCCTGATGTTCAAGCTGGTTTTAGAAAAGGCAGAGGAACCAGAGATCAAATTGCCAACATCCGCTGGATCATCAAAAAAGCAAGAGAGTTCCAGAAAAACATCTATTTCTGCTTTATTGACTATGCCAAAGCCTTTGACTGTGTGGATCACAATAAACTGTGGAAAATTCTGAAAGAGATGGGAATACCAGACCACCTGATCTGCCCTTTGAGAAATTTGTATGCAGGTCAGGAAGCAACAGTTAGAACTGGGCATGGAACAACAGACTGGTTCCAAATAGGAAAAGGAGTACGTCAAGGCTGTATATTGTCACCCTGTTTATTTAACTTATATGCAGAGTACATCATGAGAAATGCTGGACTGGAAGAAACACAAGCTGGAATCAAGATTGCTGGGAGAAATATCAATAACTTCAGATACGCAGATGACACCACCCTTATGGCAGAAAGTGAAGAGGAACTAAGAAGCCTCTTGATGAAAGTGAAAGTGGAGAGTGAAAAAGTTGGCTTAAAGCTCAACATTCAGAAAACGAAGATCATGGCATCCGGTCCAATCATTTCATGGGAATAGTTGGGGAAACAGTGGAAATAGTGTCAGATTTGATTTTTCTGGGCTCCAAAATCACTGCAGATGGTGACTGCAGCCATGAAATGAAAAGATGCTTACTCCTTGGAAGGAAAGTTATGACCAACCTAGATAGCGTATTCAAAAGCAGAGACATTACTTTGCCAACAAAGGTTCGTCTAGTCAAGGCTATGGTTTTTCCAGTGGTCATATATGGATGTGAGAGTTGGACTATGAAGAAGGCTGAGCACCGAAGAATTGATGCTTTTGAACTGTGGTGTTGGAGAAGACTCTTGGGAGTCCCTTGGACAGCAAGGAGATCCAACCAGTCCATTCTGAAGGAGATCAGCCCCGGGTTTCTTTGGAAGGAATGATGCTAAAGCTGAAACTCCAGTACTTTGGCCACCTCATGTGAAGAATTGACTCATTGGAAAAGACTCTGATGCTGGGAGGGATTGGGGGCAAGAGGACAAGGGGATGACAGAGGATGAGATGGCTAGATGGCATCACTGACTCGATGGACGTGAGTCTGAGTGAACTCCGGGAGTTGGTGATGGACAGGGAGGCCTGGCATGCTTCGAATCATGGGGTGGCAAAGAGTCGGACACGACTGAGCGACTGATCTGATCTGATCTGATCTGAATATTCCATTGTGTATATGTACCACAGCTTTCTTATCCATTCATCTGCCAGTGGACATCTAGGTTGCTTCCATATCCTATCTATTGTAAGCAGTTCTGTGATGAACACTGGAGTACACATGTCTCTTTCAATTCTGGTTTCCTCGGTGTGTATGCCCAGCAGTGGGATTGCTGGGTCGTATGGCAGTTCTATTTCCAGTTTTTTAAGGAATCTCCACACTGTTCTCCATAGTGGCTGTACTAGTTTGCATTCCCACCAACAGTGTAAGAGACTTCCCTTTTCTCCACACCCTCTCCAGGATTTATTGTTTGTAGGCTTTTGGATAGCAGCCATTCTGACTGGCGTGAGATGGTACCTCATTGTGGTTTTGATTTGCATTTCTCTGATCATGAGTGATGTTGAACATCTTTTCATGTGTGTGTTAGCCATCTGTATATCTTCTTTGGAGAAATGTCTGTTTAGTTCTTTGGCCCATTTTTTGATTGGGTCATTTATTTTTCTGGTATTGAGCTGCATGAGCTGCTTGTATATTTTTGAGATTAATTAATTCTTTGCCAGTTGTTTCATTTGCAATGATTTTCTCCCATTCTGAAGGCTGTCTTTTCACCTTACTTATAGTTTGCTTTGTTGTGCCAAAGCTTTGAACTTCAATTAGGTCCCATTTGTTTATTTTTGCTTTTTATTTCCATTACCCAAGAGTGATATTAATAAGTAGATTTGGGGTGAGTGGTGGCTGGATTTCAGGGCACGTCCAAGTTGAACACAAACCCTTAGTGGTGGCTGATGGGCCCCTCTGCTGAGAAGGTATGGGGTGCAGTAGCTGTGATGTTGCCTGAGAACGTCCTGCCTCTTCAGAGGGTGGTTCTCATGGATAGGACTTTGGAGCCCAGAGATGGGGGTGCACAAAACGGTTGGAGCAAGAGGAGATCATCAGTTTTCAATGAGAATTTAAGCTGGAAAACATGAACTAAGCATCGAAGTAGACAAAATAAACAATATTTGAAAAGGAAGCATCATCACACATGATGGAAAAAGCAGACGGAGGAAGGGCGTGCTCAAGCACAGGTGGTTCAAGTTGATTTGGCCACTTCTGGAGTGAGAGGGCCACTCCACCACCTCCCACCTCTCCCACCGCTGAGACTGGCATCTTCCAACTCCTTGGGCCTCCTGGAGCTGCTTTTCTCCTGGTTTCCCAGAGGGTGGGGCATTTCTGCATCGGACCCCAAAGGTCCTTTTCTAGAGCATTTACTTCAAACTTAATTTGTCCCGTTAACTGCCCCCAAATACATAGTCTTACACCTCACTTTTGTCATTACATAAAATGTCATTCCTGGGCTTCCCTTAGGCTCAGGGATGAAGAATCTGCCTGCCAATGTAGGAAACACGAGTCCGACCACTGGTCTGGGAAGATCCCACACGCCGTGGAACAGCTAAATCCATGTGCTGCAATTACTGAGCCTGTGCTCTCTAGAGCCCATGTGTTGCAACTCCTGAGCCACGTGCCTCAGAGCCTGTGCTCTGCAACAACAGAAGCCACTGCAGTGAGAGCTGGTGTACCACAACTAGAGAGAAGCCTCTGCTCACCACAACTAGAGAACGCCCGTGCCGAAAGGAAGACCCAGCACAGCCTGATTAAATAAAATTATAAAACACTATTCCTGCTTGATTACTTGGGGGTGTTAGTCTTCATTTGTTTTTTTCGAGTTATTGATAATAATAGCTGTGTGCCAGCTATCATTGTATAAGGCATCTTAATCCTTACACAACCCTGGGACATTGCTATTATTTTTTATGTTTTACTCACAAGGACACTCAGAGAGGGCAGGAAACTTGCCCAAGATCACAGTCAATCCATTTAGAAGCCAGGGTTTAAATCCAGGTCTGTCTGCGTTAAGTCCACGATTTTCCCACCATGACACACTGTCCCTCCAAAACTCGAGCCCTTGGCTCCAATTTCTATTAATGGTCACGTCTCAAAGGGGAGAAGCCACTGAGCTCTGCGGCTTCTTCTTTTTTGGGGGTAAATATTTATTTACTTATTTGGTTTCACTGGGTGTCAATTGTGGCACATGGGATCTTCAGCTGTGGCTCACGGGCTTAGCTACTCCTCAGCACGTGGGATCTAGTTTCCCATGTCCCCTGCAGACTCCTAACCACTGACTACCAGGGAAGTACTGGTGGCTTCTTTTCCTTCATCCCATTTCAAAACCATAAACTGTCTTCCTGGTTTCTGGTTAGTCAAGGAACTCTGTTAGTTCCTCGCTCATTTGCATGACCAGACAGTGTATGACCTGCTCTTCCTGACCAATGTGACTTCAGCTTCTCTCTTCCCTAAAGAGCCCATATTCCCAGGGACTCAATTTTCCCTCATGGAGTACTACAACTCTGGCATTCACAAAACAAAAAAATGAAAAGACACAGGCGTAAATCCTGTTGAGGAAAACAAAAGGAACACTGACTCTGGTAAGATTCCTTGAATGGGTACCAGTTCCAGGAGAAGAAGTATGAGAATTGTTATGATTGCTCTGGTTTGATAGAATGAGTCTTTATTTAGTCTCTTGGGGACAGAAAGGTGAAGCTCTAAGAAGAGCCAGAGTTTGTGCTTCCTGGAGTTCATTGTCAACAAAATTACTGGACAGGGGTCTGAACTCCACTGTGATGTCTCGGTAGAGCTCTGTTGGGGGGATGGGGTGGGGAGCTGTCAGGGTTCCCACCACAGGGTGAGACTGGAAGATACATTTCTGACTCACTAAGGGTCTGTACTCTCCCCATGTATTTCATCACTGGGGACCTGAACGTAGATCATCACCCAAACCCTACAACCGTTTTTAATGTGTCTTCCCGTGCAGATCACCTTGCCAGATGAGCTAATTAGTGAACGGGGCAGGGCAGTTGTGTGGCAACACTGAGGGAGTAGGAGGCTGCTTGGGGGCAATGTGTGGGAGGGCGTTGACGAGATACTGCTGGGTCAACTGGGAAACAGGTCTGTGTGGGGGACACCTTTTCTGAGCTCTGCCTTGGCCTCCGACCTGCGTCAGTCTTCACAGAAAAGCCATCCTGAACTTTCTCTGCCTGCCCAGACCTAGCTCTCGGTAGAGAACCCCCCTGCGTGTCCCATGAGCCCAGGCCCGCCAGTCCTGTGTCCTTGGGGCTGACGCCCCCGTTAGTGGTATCAGAGTTAGGGGCAGCCACACGGAGTGGCCCAGAGGCTGCGACAGTGCGAGCCTCGCCCCCCGCCCCCCGCAGCAGGCCTCACCCGGAACTGCCCCCCGTCGCCGTCGTCTAGCTCCAGGATGTAGCCGTCCACGGGGCTGTAGGTGAAGG
>NW_011495028.1:228343-249235 GCF_000754665.1 Bison bison bison
GTATGCACACTCCGTGGGCCTCCTAGCCTGGGAGGGGGGTCCTGGGATTTGAGGCCAGGAGAGACTCAGAGACGTGGCAGTTGCTGCTACCCCTCTGAGTCTGGAGCCCTGAGGACAAGGTGTCCTCTCCACACCGGCCCACTGAGTATCACTGGTTTTGATTCTGACCCACGAGCGGCTCCCTAGGACTTGCAGCAGAGCCTGACCGCCTGTGCCTCCCAGCACGGCAAGGCCTCTGCATACCCTCTGCATGGAGTCACGTGCAGCTCACACCTGGGGCCCGTGAAGTTGTGGTTGGGGGTGGGCAACAGGCAAAACACAGAGATACATTGAAACCTTTGTCTGGGAGCGTTTTAAAGGCCTAGGGAACTAGATCCTGGAAGGTGAGGCAATCTTAGAGTATGGGACAATCTACCTATGGAATTAGGGATTCAAGTCAAGTGTATCATCAGTTCTATCAAGGTGAGCTCGGGAGTATCTTTTTATTCTCTAGTTGTCTTCAGGCTCAAGAGATTTTAGAAATATAGTCTATGCTGGGGCTTCCCAGGTGACGTTAGTGATAAAGAACTTGCCTGCCAATGCACGAGACATAACAGACTTGGGTTCCATCCCTGGGTTGGGAAGTTCCCCTGGAAGGGGGCACGGCAACCCACTTTAGTATTCTTGCCTGGAGAATCCTATGGACAGAGGAGCCTGGTGGGCTATGGTCCATAGGGTTGCAAAGAGGTGGACATAACTGAAGCGATTTAGCATGCATGCATGCATAGTCCATGCTGACATTTTTCAAAGGGAACACTGCAACATGAGTTTTTGTAAAAACTACAGATTTCCATTTGGGTCCAGATGTTAGGGCACCATCTTCCACATTTTGGTGGACAGTTTAGTGGGGTGTGAGCACTGTCTGTTATGGATGTCATCTCAGGGCTGGCTCCATGCAGACTGGCCCCAGGACCCTGGGTTATCAGCATGGAAGGAGTCCTCTCTGCATCCCTGGGCACTGCTTCTCGCTTTTCCACTTCCTCTGTGAATTCCACCACCCCACCCTGTCAGGAGCAGCTCCAAGCGGCCTCTTTCAGCAACCCCACCTTCCAGAGCCCCAACTTCTGCCAGGCTTATTCTGTTCCCAGAACCACACCTCATTCACACCTGGGGCAGATGACATTTCCAAACCTTACCTCAGGTGCAAACTGAGTGTGGGAGTGAGCACAGAGATTGGGTGTCTTCGGTTTAAAAATGGCCACATACTTTGCAAGTGAGCATTTTCCTGAGTTCACAGCTTCTGAACTGTGGTGCTCAGCTCTTTGATATATTGGTTAAAAAAAACAAACCCCCAAAGAGTTTTATTCCCTCCACTGCTGCTGCTGCTGCTAAGTCGCTTCAGTCGTGTCCGACTCTGTGTGACCCCATAGATGGCAGCCCACCAGGCTCCCCCGTCCCAGGGATTCTCCAGGCAAGAACACTGGAGTGGGTTGCCATTTCCTTCTCCAATGCATGAAAGTGAAAAGTGAAAGTGAAGTCGCTCAGTCATGTCCAACTCTCTGCCGCCCCATGGACTGCAGCCCACCAGGCTCCCCCGTCCATGGGATTTTCCAGGCAAGAGTACTGGAGTGGGGTGCCATCGCCTTCTCCTGAATGTACCCTTAATGTCTCTGGAGAGGCAGGGTGACCTCACATGCTAATTTTGTAACCTGGGGAAAGTTATGCAAACTTTTCTTAACCCATAGCCTGTGTCCCCCCGGCTCTCTGAACTCACCTCTACCACCCATCACCTTCTCACACTGCTGTCACCTCCAGCCTTGCTCTGCTTGGAACACAGCAAACTTATACCTGCCCTCTGCCGCCTGGAACCTTCTTCCTTTATACTGCATCTCTTTCCTTCTCACCTCGAAACACTACCCCCATACTAATGCCTTCTTCTCAAAAAATGGCTTCCCTCGTGGCTCAGATGGTTAAGAATCAGCTTGTAATGCAGGAGACTCAGGTTTGATCCCTAATTGGAAAGATCTCCTGGAGAAGGGAATGGTTACGCACTCCAGTATGCTTGCCTGGAGAATTCCATGGACAGAAGAGCCTGGCGGGCTACAGTCCATGGGGTCAGAAAGGGTCAGACATGACTGAGCAACTAACACTTTCACTTCTCAAAAAGCACCTTGTCGGTCACACCCGCCACCATCAGGGTATATCTGTTGTATCACTGCCTATTTCCTTCTCTAGATGCCAGCTCAGTCTTGTGAGGGAGTCTGTGGACTTGTTCATGGCTGTGTCCAGAACACTGAGGATGGTGCCTGGCAGGTGATAAACACTCAATAGGTGTCTCTGGACGAACAAACGATCCTCTTTCATACATGCGAAAACTGTGGCTCAGGCTGGGGGCTACCCGCAGAGGTCACCAGCTCGAGAACACTGAACTGGAACCTGAACCCAGGTCTGTGCTGCAGAAGTCCCTCCCTCCCAATCTGGGCCAGGGTCACAAGTCTTCCGATGCATGAGCTGCCCTGCAGAGTGGATGCCTCTTCCAGAAGAAGCAACAACTGAACTGGGCCAACCACGGCTCACCCCTACATTTCATCTGAATGAAGTCCAGCTGGTGGATGGCTTGCAGCAGCGGCTCGCTGTCCAAGGTCAGCTCAAACTCCGCGGACACTTTGGGCTCCAGGGCGCCTTTGACCCACTGCTCTTGAGACACCTGGACACGCTTGATCAGGGCATCTGAGATCTTAAAGGAAGCACAGAGTTTAGGGTGTCCATGTGCAAAGGAAAAATAACACAGCAGGTGGTGAGGAAAGGATAGGGGCTTCATCTCCATGGGCTCAGGGGGTGGCTGTGTTAAGAATGCCCTCTCAAGCCCTGGCAGAGATGTCAGGACCCATGCTGGTATGGGGGTAAATAAAAATGCATTATATTGTTTAAATCATCTGCATAGGTCAGGCATATTCCCTGTAAAGAAGCACTTGCTGTTTTAGGCTAAACTCTTTTGTAAAGCAAATGATACTTTTTATTTATTTTTTTGAACTTCTTATTTTGTACTGGGGGATGGCCTGTTAACAATGTTGTGATAGTTTCAAGTTAACAGCCAAGGAACTCCGCCATATATACACATATATCCATTCTTCACAAATCCCCCCTCCCATCCAGGCTGCCACATAACACTGAGCAGAGTTTCCTGTGCTCTACAGTAGGTCCTTGTTGGTTATCCATTTTGTATGTAACAGTGTGTCCATGAACCTGCCAAATTCCCTACCTATCCATTCCCCTCAGCAACCAGTGGTTCATTTTCTAAGTCTGTGAGTCTCTTTCTGTTTTGTAACTAAGTTTGTTTGGAAGCAAACGGTACTTATAAAATATACAGAAACACTCTGCATATTCTTCTTTTGCTAGATCCCGCACTTTGCAAAGTGAAACTCACTAGTGGTTTGTCCTAGCATGTGAAAGCATCTCCTTCAGCCCAGGACTGGACCACTTCCTCCCTCCCACTATCTTTCCCCCATGTTGTTCTGCAGCTTCTGCTCCAAACTCTCACTGTATCAAACCCACAGCTCTGTTCTCTGCTGGAGAAAGTCTTGCTCATTCAGAACATTTGCACGTGTCCCTGTAGAGCTATGATGCCCATGCACCCTTCCTGGGGACCAATCAAGGAGATTCATCATTTTCCCCACAGACGGAGGACTGGGCTTTCGTTTGAGTCACAGAAGTGTTCCCGAGAGATGCTCGTGACCCGGATTAGCCTTGCTGCTGGGGGTTGCCCAGCAAGGCAGCCCGGGCTTTCTGGGCTGCAGTATTCTGTCCAGACCTGTGGGACTCTGCCCACTGGGGGTCATGTGGATTCTACTAACTCACTTCTTCCAGTGCAATCTTTCCAGCTTGACTGGCAGACTGTCTTCTTTCATCTGTGGGGAAAATGTTGCACTGGTGTTCTAGGAAGTCGAGCCACGAGAGCGTGGCACTGCAGGCCTAGAGACTGTGATGTTTGATCTCCTCATTTAATGATGACCCAGAGCGAGGTCAGAGCTTGTGAGAACAGCCAAGATGAGATTTCAGGTATTCTGGACTCACTGAGCACATGAGAATCTGCTCAACTCCAAGCCACAGGGAGGGACTTTCCTAGAACCTTGGCTGGTGTGGGACGTGGCCATGGAGTTGGAAGAAGGACCGCCAGCCCGCTCACCTGCAGGAACCCGGCGGGGTCGTTCTCTTTGATCACCTCCAGGCAGTACTCCATCAGCCCAGTGGACTGGCGCAGCTTCAGTGTGCAGTGATTGATCTGGTCCCAAACCATCTGCCATGAAAAGGACCCCTGGTAACCGTCTCGTGGATGAAGAACAGCTCAGCTGCAGCAGGAGGCAACACTGTTCTCGACTCCCTTGTACCCTCTCCTGCCACTGCTCTGATCCTGAGCTCCACGTGCCCTCGTTACAGGGGAGTAATTGGACACATTGCCCCATGAGCAGGCCTGCCACACCCGACAGAGCACACTTCCTGAACTCTGGATTAAAAGCAGAGAACGTACACAATCTGAACCCTCCCAAGTGACCAGTCCATGCCCCCCACTCTCGCTTGCTGGGTGATCATTTGAGGGGCTCAACTGCTTTGCATGTAAACCATGGACCAACCCCAACACGCATTCCTTCTCGCCCTTCAGTAATATTTCTGGTTCAGTTGAGAAATGTCTATGAAATAGATCGAGCCCAGACCCTGAAGTGAGTAGTTTTCATCAAGGCAGGATGTTCACGGGGCAGCTGCCTGGACCGGGGGCCCGGTGCGAGTGAGGGAAGTCTTGCCTTTCCACGGTGGTCACTGGCCACCGTGCTGACCACGCGAGCACCAAACACCAGAGAACCTGACGGACAGGCCGAGCCGGGGCCCTGAGCACAGCCCTCGTCATCCAAGGAGGCCATCTCCGCTCTGCAAGATGGGAGCAGGGAGTGTGTCTTCCACAGAAAGCAAGGGCCCAGCAGATGGGAGAGGGGGGCTTCTGACTGAAAGCAGCAGGATTCAGGGGTTTCATCCCCGCTTTGGAGGGACAGTAGGCATGGCGATTACTACAGGCAAAGCGGCAAGTAGGTCCCAGGGAACCTGCTCAGTGCTTCCTCCCCTCACTCGTTCATTCATTCATACCCTCAACTAACACTGACCCTGTGTCTATAACACGTGTTCCCAACCCTGGCCAGGGAGGGGGATGGGACTGGGTGCACTGGCTGCCCGGGCACCCACCTTCAGCTTGTGCTCCCTCTCTTTGGTGACCTTGGTGAGCAGCTTGGCTTTCTGCCGGGTCAGAGCATCGACCAGCGCATCACACTGAGCCACCAGGCAGGCCTCGTAGTCCAGGCCATTCTCCTGTGGGACGCAGAGAGCTTTAGGGAGGAGACACACAGAGACATGGCCGGTGCTAGAGACACAGCCACGTCAGCAAGTGGGCCCCAGAGAGAGTGGTCCTGCTTCCAGATTGGAGACCGTGCACGTGAGTCTCAGCACATCGGAGGATGGAACGAATATTCAACGTCACCTGAGCCGTGCGGGTTTGTGAGGGTTCTCAGTGTCATGGGAAACACTCATGAGAGACTTAACAAGAAAAAAAAGCAGCTACAAGTGTGCAGCATAATTGCATACTGTGTGTGTGTGTGTGTGTGTGTGTGTGTGTGTAAACTAATGGAAGAGAGTGTCAAAATAGTGGGGTGGCCACTTAAAGGGGTGAGATATTGGTGAACTTCTGTTACTTTTGTCTGCTATTTTCTACTTTTCACAGTTTCTAGAACATATTTTTACTTTTCATAATCAGATAACAGTAAAACAAACAAAACCCAGTGGTCTGGCTGTAGGATCTGTCTTTCTCAGTTGTGAAAAAGAATCCTTCAACACCTCTCAGACCAGCCTGGATTCAGACCTCGGGTCATGGGCTAATGTGTTTTCTCCCACCCCTGCCCCAAGCTCCTATGATGAAGTCCGAACCCGCATGACCTCAGAACAAGACTGTGTTTGGAGAAACGGCCTTGAAAGAAGTAACTTAAATGAGGTCCTTAGGCTGGGCTCTGATTCAACATGACTGTGTCCTTAGAAGTGGTGGTCAGGACACAGACAGGCACAGAGGGAGGGCCCCCTGAGGACGCAGTGGGGTGGTGGCTGTCTGCCAGCCCAGGAGAGAGCCCTCAGGAGGAACCACCCCTGCCCACGCTTCAATCTTGAACTTCTAGCCTCCATAAGTGTGAGAAAATAGGTTACTGGGGTTGAAGCCACTCAGTCTGTGGTACTTTGTTATAGCAACCCCACCAAATAGCTGGTGTTCTGAAACATTAGAAACAGGAAAGGAAATGCCTGGTGGCTGAACTCTGTGCTTTAGCTTATTGGGAAGGGTGGTTTCTATAGGCGGGTTTAGAGTTCAATGCCCTCAGTCCTCCTTTTCCACCCAGACACCAGGAAGTTCGTGATCTGTGTGAAAGTTCCTCCCTGCGTGCATTTATACACTCTCTCCCTGACAGACAGAGCTCCTGGGGGCACAGACTGCACCTTATCGATCAGTGTCGGGCTTGTACATGACACAGCGTGGGTGCTCAGTAAATACATTTATTTAGTAACTGATGCTTTTCTATTATGATGCATTTGGTATGAAAGCACTGTATACAGACACTGGTAGCACTGTATGGCCCTGCATTATTTCTATCTGGTTCTCTTTCTATGATTCTTTCTGAGTTCAAGCGAAATCCCTTTCCTACCGGATGGCTCATGGGTGCCAGTGGGTTGGGTGCAACACCCGAGGCTGTGCAGCGGAGCAGTTGGGCCTCCCGTGTTCAACACTGAGAAGTGCTGTCAGGGGCCTTCCCTTGCCTCATCTGTGTCTCACATCCCTTCTGCAGAGGGGTGGGGTCTGGGCTTACCTGGATCTGCTGCAGAATGTTCTTCAGCTGAACCAGAAACTCCTTTGCTTCTTTTGCCTTATCGGAAACTCCATTTAAGGCCTGAGACAGCTGGGCCTAAAAGATATTACAGGTTGAAAAGGAAAATTAGGTGTTAAAGGCATTTGGTCTGCCCTTCACTCTGAAAGCTGTGTTTATAACAGGGTATAACCAAGAGCTTTCCTCTATGGAGGGAGCCCGGTCATTGCAGCATGGGCTTGTCTTTCCAGCAATGGCTGATAAAGTGTTGGCTGACTTGCTCTCTTCTGTCTGCACTCCAAAGCTGGATAGAAGTAAGGAGCATTCAGCTAATTGGTTGGGGCTGACAGGACCCAGGACAAGAAGCAAGTATAGACTTGACCGGGTCTGGCCCCCGCCCCTCCCACAGCAGCTCTACCCCCATCAGTAGGACTCTCAGACGCCAATGTGTGGACACCCCAGGTGCCAGGCCACACTCTGCCCACCTCATTTGTACACAGTTGCATTTTGGCCTAAGTGGGATGGGTGGGAAAGAGACCTGGAAATGAGCTTGAGCCATGTGGATGGAGGGTCCCAAGTCACCATGTAGAAGGGATGGTGGTGGCCTCCTTGGCAATCGACACCCTGACTCTGCTCAGTTGCTGGGACCCAAAGGCAGATCTGCAAGCTGGTCTCAAATCTATGGCCTTTAGCCTCAGGCTTCTTTTCAATGAAACATATGCCCACACAGTCGAATCTGTCTTCAAAACTTCACTATTGAATAGACTGATGCCCTTTGTTTTTAAATTTTATTTATCTATATTTTGATCATGCCCTGCAGCCTGTGGGATCTTAGTTTCCCAACCAAGGATTGAACCCATATCCCCTACAGTGGAAGTGTGGAGTCTTAGCCACTGGACCGCCAGGGAAATCTCCTGATGCCCTTGATTCTTAATGGTACTCTCATGTTTCAAATTAAAAAGCTGAGGGCAGAGGAAAAAAATGGGGCCAGAAAGCTGGGTCATACCCGCTCTCCACTGTCTTTAGGTCTCTCTGCTCAAATATGATCTGTCTGAGAGGTCTCTTCCCTTGCCCTGCTTTATGCTTCTTCACAATGTTCATTACCACCCAACACAGGTTTGTTTGCTGTGCGTCTCTCCTCCCAAGAATGTAAGTTCTCTGGTTGCTCACATCCAGAAAGAGCACCAGGCACAAGGCAGCATTAAACAGTGTCGATATTTGTGGAATGAACGGGTCAATTAATGTGGTTCTTTGGACCATATCCACGGTGTTCCAAGTGTGGTTCCTGGACGCTCAACATCAGCATCACCTAGGAATTTGCTAGAAATCCAAATTCTATGGCCTCACCCCAGTCTTACTGCTCAGAACCTGGGGGTGAAGCCCAGGAATCTTTCTTTTAACAAGCTATCCAGGGATGTCTGATGCACTTTGAGATCCATTGGATGGTACAAACATAGCCACGGAGTGGATGAGAAGACGTGGGAACATGAAGGTGACCAGGTCACCACTGTTCAAGATGAGGTCTGAGCTGTGTCCTGCTCTGGGAGATGGCTGGGAGCCTCAGGTGTGGCTCAGCTGAGAGGTGGCTCCTGGAGAAGCTCTTCCTGCCTCCAATGGCTTCCCAATTCCACTCTCCACCCCACACACACTTCAGCTGGTGTAAGCCCTTCCCTCCATGCTTACCCACTATGGACAATTCTGTTGCAATTATCTATGCAGGAAGACTAGCCAATAGAAATAGCAAGAATAGCAGAGTGTTCTGCATCTGCTCTGTCTCATACAGCTGCCAGCAGTATGGGTGGCTCTGAGCCCTTGAAATTTTACTTCGTTTTCAGCCACCATGTGTGGCCAGTGGCTGCTGTCCTGGGCAGCACAGATCTTTGTACTCATCCTTAGCAGCTCAGCCTGTGTCTGATAACTTCACTCAGGAGGAGCTGGAGAGGTCAGCGTCACTCAGACTCATCATCTGTGTCCAGAAAAGGAGTGCCTCCCTCCCTACCACACTCAATGCAAGAAGAGGGCACTCGGAGGCTGCACCCCTTTTCTCTTCAAGGAGAGGCCCCTTCCTGGGAACCTATGCACTCCTTCATGGCGGGGACTTTGTCTTTGTCTTTCTAGCCAGGCACAAAATAGGGGCTCAAAAACCGCTCACTGGCTGAATAGAAAGCAAAGCAATTGCTCCACTAGAAGCGGATGCTAACCAAGACAGATCCCTGTAGATCCACAGGCAGCACACTTGTCCACAAGAAGCCACATTAGTGAGTGTCCCCCTCCTTCTACCTGGGAAACTGGAGCCAGCATGGCTCTGCCCCCACCAGCCCCGGCCTCCCCACAGCCCAGCCCTGCTCTCGACCTACATCCCACTTGGCAAATAGATCCTGGAGCTTGGCAATGAGCCCAGAACAAGTGATTTTTGAAAGGTTCCAGTGGCCTTAGGCAGACACCCAGCTGAAAGGGGAATGGACTCACAGCTCACTAGACACTGCTCCAGGCTCATCAGACTTGCCTGTGACCCCAGCCCAGCAGGGTGCAGCAAAGGCCTGACGGAAGAGCCCGGGCTCCCATGTGAGAGCTGGTCTCCCTTGAAGGATGTCCTGACCCAACAAGCACACACTTATATTAATACTTTTCTTGACCCCAGTTCCTTCCCTTTGGGTCGGGCCACAAGTCAGCTCTCCTTGCCCAGGTGACAGCACTGTGGAAACTGGTCCTCGTTGTTCTACTGGCAAAGGAGCCAGGGATTGGGTGGCAAAGGTGGAAACCATTTCTCAAGGGACAAATTACTTATTGGCAACATGTTACAGGTTCACAGCATATTGTATTTGGCTGCAGTTTTCTGAGACATGCTCTTCCTCTTTTCCACAAGGACTGTCTAGGGGGGCCAGCAGGGGACACGGAAAACTGTGTTCTTCTGGTCCTAGAGAAGGGCTTCCCTGGTGGCTCAGATGGTGAAGAATCTGTCTGCAATGCAGGAAACCCAGATTTGATCCCTGGGTCGGGAAGATTCCCTGGAGAACAGAAGGGCAATCCGCTCCAGTATCCTGAACTCCCTGGTCAGAGGAAGGCCCTGCCATCTGTGAAATGAGAATGGGTTGTTCAGTCTCTGTGACCATACTATACTCTTGGAAAGAAAGGAAATATCCAGACAGAAGATAAATATTTTTAAATGACTGAACAGATTTTTAACTTGAATCAAACATTGTATTTTATGCCTTCCTATTTCTTAAAGGTTAGAATTACTTTGCTATAGAGTCTCTGAGTTTAGACAGCTTAAAAATGTCAGTATTTCCAACAGGGCCAAACCACCTGCTTCCTGGCCTAGCATCATGTCTTTGCCTGCAGCCTGAAGGAGTAGCTTCTAGATACACGGTGTAGTTTTCTGCCTCCACCCCCGCCTCCTTCTAGATGGTGTTATAGGGCCTCATAATGCATTAAGCTGGTTTCCCTGGTGGCTGGGATGGTAAAGAATCTGCCCAGGAGACCTAGGAGACCTAGGTTCAATCCCCGGGTTGGAAAGATCCCCTGGAGAAGCTGTCTACCCACTCCAAGATTCTTGCCTGGAGAATTCCATGATCAGAAAAGCCTGGAGCGCTACAGTCCGTAAGGTCACAAAGAGTCAGACACGACTGAGCGACTACTGCAATGCATTAAGCAAGAGGACTCTGGGGCATATAGCCAAATCTTGGCTCTGTCATCTGTTAGCTGTGTGTCTCAGAAAGATTCTTCATCTCTTTGTTATACAGGGTCCTCTCCTCATATGAGTTTGCACTATTATACTTGGAAATATAACTTGAGCTTTCCCCAAATCCTCTTTTGCTACTTTTTAAATCTGATCACACCAAAACAGGACATTTTAAATGTTCTTCTTTAGTGAATGTTTGGGAGATAATAATGCAATGATACTTATCTAACAGGATGCTTTCAGTTTGATTTCTGGGTTGTGAGAAGTGCTGAACCAATTTAAACAGTCTAATTTTTTGTGCAAATTTTTCTAGTTTTTTAAACTTACATCCGTTCTTTTAAAATAATAACAACTGTTTGTATTGCTTTGAAAGTGCAAATTGTAAAATAATTTAACTATTGTTTTCATGGTAACTTTATTAATAATATCACTGTTTAAAACATTTAACCATCCTAATTAATAACGATAACTATCCTTTTAGATTACTCATGCTATTACTTTCTTAAGCAAAAGAAACCTGTAAATTAGAAAGAATTTATTTATCTATCTATTTTTGGCCGTGCTGGGTCTTCATTGCTGCACAGGCTTTTCTCTAGTTGCGGAAGTGGGGGCTGCTGTCTGGTTGTGGTGAGCAGGCTGCTCACTGTGGGGGCTTATCTTGTTGTGGAGCATGGACTCTAGGTGCTCAGGCTTCAGTAGATGGAACACGGTGGGTTCAGTAGTGGTGGCACATGGGTTGAGTTGTTCCACAGCATGTGGGATCTTCCCAGACCAGGGATTGAACCCATGTCCCCTGCATTGGCACATGGATTCTTAACCGCTGGATCACCAAGGAAGTCCCCCAAAGTCCTCTTCATTGTTTGATCTGGGTCTATAATATATGGGTGGTTATGGACTGAATGTTTATGTCTTCCAAAAATCCATATATGGAGGCCTTAACCTCTGGTATGGAGGTATTAGGAGATAGGAACTTTGGAATGTGATTAGGAATTGAGGGTGGAGCCCTCATGATGGGATTAGTGTCCTTAAAAGACAAGATCTTACTCTCTCCTCCCACATGCACTGAGGAAAGGCCATGTAAAGACTCAATAAGGTCCAGGCTTCAGAACTGTGAGAGATAAATCTCTGTTGTTTAAGCCACCTAGTCTGTGGTATGGTTCAGTTCAGTTCAGTTGCTCAGTCGTGTCTGACTGTTTGCAACCCCATGGACTGCAGCATGCCAGGCCTCCCTGTCCATCACCAACTCCTGGAATTTACTCAAACTCATGGCCATTGAGTTGGTGATGCATCCCACCATCTCATCCTCTATCGTCCCCTTCTCCTCCTGTCTTCAATCTTTCCCAGCATCAGGGTCTTTTCAAATGAGTCAGCGCTTTGCATCAGGTGGCCAAACTATTAGAGTTTTAGCTTCAACATCAGTCCTTCCAGTGAACACCCAGGACTGATCTCCTTTAGGATGGACTGGTTGGATCTCCTTGCAGTCCAAGGGACTCTCAAGAGTCTTCCCCAACACCACAGTTCAAAAGCATCAATTCTTTGGCGCTCAGCTTTCTTTATAATTCAACTCTCACATCCATACCTGACCACTGGAAAAACCATAGCCTTGACTAGATGGACCTTTGTTGGCAAAGTAATGTCTCTGCTTTTCAATATGCTGTCTAGGTTGGTCATAACTTTCCTTTCAAGGAGTAAGCGTCTTTTAACTTCATGGCTGCAGTCACCATCTGCAGTGCTTTTGGACCTCAGAAAAATAAAGTCTGCCATTCTTTCCACTGTTTCCCCATCTATTTCCCATGAAGTGGTGGGACCAGATGCCATGGTTTCAGTTTTCTGAATGTTGAGCTTTAAGCCAACTTTTTCACTCTCCTCTTTCACTTTCATCTAGAGGCTCTTTAGTTCCTCTTCACTTTCTTCCATAAGGGTGGTGTCATCTGCATATCTGAGGTGATTGACATTTCTCCCGGCAATCTTGGTTCCAGCTTGTGCTTCATCCGGCCCAGGGTTTCTCGTGATGTACTCTGTATATAAGTTAAATAAGCAGGGTGACAATATACAGCCTTGATGGACTCCTTTTCCTATTTGGAACCAGTCTGTTGTTCCATGTCCAGTTCTAACTGTTGTTTCCTGACCTGCATATAGATTTCTCAAGAGGCAGGTCAGGTGGTCTGGTATTCCCGTCTCTTTCAGAATTTTCCACAGTTTATTGTGATCCACACAGTCAAAGGGTTTGGCATAGTCACTAAAGCAGAAATAGATGTTTTTCTGGAACTCTCTTGCTTTTTTGATATCCAACAGATGTTGGCAATTTGGTCTCTGGTTCCTCTGCCTTTTCTAAAACCAGCTTGAACATCTGGAAGTTCACGGTTCATGTACTGTTGAAGCCTGGTTTGGAGAATTTTGAGCATTACTTTACTAGCATGTGAGATGAGTGCAATTGTGCGGTAGTTTGAGCATTCTTTGGCATTGCCTTTCTTTGGAATTGAAATGAAAACTGACCTTTTCCAGTCCTGTGGCCACTGCTGAGTTTTCCAAATTCACTGGCATGTTGAGAACAGTACTTTCACAGCATCATCTTTCAGGATTTGAAATAGCTCAACTGGAATTCCATCACTTCCACTAACTTTGTTTGTAGTGATGCTTCCTAAGGCCCACTTGACTTCACATTCCAGGATGTCTGGCTCTGGGTGAGTGATCACACCATCGTGATTATCTGGATCATGAAGCTCTCTTTTGTACAGTTCTTTTGTGTATTCTTGCCACCTCTTCTTAATAGCTTCTGCTTCTGTTAGGTCCATACCATTTCTGTCCTTAATCAAGCCCATCTTTGCATGAAATGTTCTCTTGGTATCTCTGATTTTCTTGAAGAGATCCCTAGTCTTTCCCATTCTGTTGTTTTCCTCTATTTCTTTGCATTGATCACTGAGGAAGGCTTCCTTATCTCTCCTTGCTATTCTTTGGAACTCTGCATTCAGATGTTTATATCTTTCCTTTTCTCCTTTGCTTTTGGCTCTCTTCTTTTCACAGCTATTTGTAAGGCCTCCTCAGACAGCCATTTTGCTTTTTTGCATTTCTTTTTCTTGGGGATGGTCTTGATTCCTGCCTCCTGTACAATGTCATGAACCTCCATCCATAGTTCATCAGGCACTCTGTCTATCAGATCTAGTCCCTTAAATCTATTTCTCACTTCCACTGTATTATCATAAGGGATTTGATTTAGGTCATACCTGAATGGTCTAATGGTTTTCCCTACTTTCTTCAATTTCAGCCTGAATTTGGCAATAAGAAATTCATGATCTGAGCCACAGTCATCTCCTGGTCTTGCTTTTGCTGACTTCTCCATCTTTGGCTGCAAAGAATGTAATCAATCTGATTTCAGTATTGACCATCTGGTGATGTCCATGTGTAGAGTCTTCTCTTGCATTGTTGGAAGAGGGTGTTTGCTACGACCTGTGCATTCTCTTAGCAAAACTCTATTAGCCTTTGCCCTGCTTCATTCTGTACTCCAAGGCCAAATTTGCCTGTTACTCCAGGTGTTCTTGACTTTTTACTTTTGCATTCCAGTCCCCTATAATATAATAATCACTTTTTTTTGGGTATTAGTTCTGGAAGGTCTTGTAAGTCTTCATAGAACCATTTAGCTTCAGCTTCTTCAGCATTATTGGTCGGGGCATAGACTTGGATTACTGTGGTATTGAATGGTTTGCCTTGGAAATGAACAGAGATCATTCTGTTGTTTTTGAGATTGCATCCAAGTACTGCATTTCATTGACTGTGATGGCTACCCCATTTCTTTTAAGGGATTCCTGCCCACAGTAGTAGATATAATGGTCATCTGAGTTAAATTCACCCATTTCAGTCCATTTTACTTTGCTGATTCCTAAAACGTCGACATTCATTCTTGCCATCTACTGTTTGACCACTTCCAGTTTGCCTTGATTATATGGTATGGTTATAGAAGCCCAAACAGACTAAGACATGAATTATCTAAATTACCCCGCTAGGACCTATTTACACTTTTAGTTCACACAGCCTCAGGGATAATTCTCATGTTTGCCACTGTCTCTGTGGAGAAGCCCCTAAGTTGCCACCTTTTAAACTAGGTGTTTTTTGTCTGATATCAGGATTACCTGGTAGAAGTGCAGGAAGTTAGACACCAAGGATCCAGACACGGCTCCTAAACGCCCCCTATAGATCATTTGCTTCCCTCCCCAAATGGAATGTGTCCTTGGAACTCCTTCCGGGGTGCATCTCACTCTCTGTGAGATGGGAAACCCTTGGGAAATGCATCGGCTCCCCGTGGCATCCCCGGGCCCAGCTCCTGCTGCCCCGCAGGCCTGTCCTTTGCTACTCTGTGTGGGCGGCACAGGGCCACCCACATAGAAAGTGCTCCACAGAGACCAGTCAGTGAGGAGATTCTGTCCTGGATTCCGTCTGACAAGCTGCCCCCAGCTACTCCTTGTGTCTCAGTCCTCTCCAACTGGGCTTAATTAAAACAGCCATGTGGCCACTCTGAACTTGCTGTTTCTAGGGCACAAAGCCCCATCTGGTCCTGGGCACTGGCAGTCAAACCCTGCCCTCTTTTTGTGACTTTTCACGTCACCCCTTCCCCACTTCACTCTCAGACTTTCCTTTCTTTTCCTCCCTAAGTGCCTCCATAATGGGTGGGTGGGATGCAGGTGGTCCCGGGAATGGAAGGCTCCTTCTTCACAGGAGTTTCAGATTATGAATATGTGAATCCTGACAATGGGGGAGATGGGTCAGGATAGGATGTAGTGCAACTACGCTATGGCTGGTTTGACATTGTCCCCACCCCAACCCGGAGCCAGCCACTGAGGCCTTGGCGGACCAGAGGCAGTGATGGAGGCTCTGCTCCCCAGAAGCTCAGCTCACAGCTCAGCCCTGCACTAACCAGGCTTGAGAGTGGCCTAAGCTCCTGGATCTGCCAGCCATGTAGCTGGAAGCCCTGCTGTATCCACCCAGGGACCCCAGAACTGGACTTTGGGGTCAGGGTCTGAACTCAAACCCTCATTTTATGTGACCAGGTTTCTTTGTGAGCCTTTGGGTCCTCACTTTGGAATGGGGGTAATGATACACTCTCCAAGAGCTAGCTCAAGATTTAAGAGAGAGCCTACATGGAGAGCCCTGGGTTCACGGGCGGGCACTCTAGTGACGGTGGTTCTGTGCATAATGGGACTGTTGCAGGCACCGCTGCTTCCTGCCATTGGCCGTCTGCTATCCTTCCTAATGGCAGTTTTATTTTGCTTTGAGAACTTGCCTCTTTCCCTACCAGGTCCCACGCGGTAGGACTGGAATCCTGACCCCAGCACTACTGCCATCACCCGACAAGGGGCAGGCACATGCCCCGTTCTAGTTGGGAATGTGCCAGCTCCTTGGAGTTCAAAATTGAGCAAAAGGCCCAAGAAATGTAGAAATAGAGGCATTTGCTCTGTAGCAGGGGTCCCAACTTCCGGGATCGAATGCCTGATGATCTGAGGTGGCATCACTGACTTGATGAGTTTGAGCAAGCTCCAGGAGTTGGTGATGGACAGGGAAGCCTGGCGTGCTGCAGTCCATGCGGTCACAAAGAGTGGGACACATCTGAGCGACTGAACCAAACTGACTGATCTGAGGTGGAGCTGATGTAATAATAATAGAAATAAAGTGCGCAGGCCCCTGCCTGGATAACAGCCTTGTTGTGGCACAGGGGCTTCTGTAACTCAGTGAAGCTATGAGCCATGCTGTGTAAGCCCCCCCAAGATGGACAAGCCATAGTGAAGAGTTCTGACAAAACACAGTCCACTGGAGGAGGAAATGGCAACCCACTTCAGTATTCTTCCCTCGAGAACCCCATGAATAGTGTGAAAAAGCAAAAAGATATGCCACCAGAAAATGAGCTCCCTCACCAAGTCAGAAGGTGTCCATTATGCTACTGGGGAAGAACAGAGGGCAATTACTAATAACTCTAGAAAGAATGAAGTGGAAAAGCCAAAGAGGAAACTGTGCTCAGTTGTGGATGTGTCTGGTGGTGAATGTAAAGTCCAGTGCTGTAAAGAACAGTATTGCACAGGACCTGGAATGTTAGGTTCGTGAGATTGGAAGTGGTCAAACAGGAGATGGCAAGAATAAACATTGACATCTTAGGAATCAGTGAAGTAAAATGGACTGGAATGGGTGAATTTAATTCAGATGAATATCATCTACTACTGTGGACAAGAATCTCATAGAAGAAATGGAGTAGGCTTTATAGTCAACTAAAGAGTCTGAAATCCAGTACTTAGGTGCAATCTCAAAAATGACAGAACGATCACAGTTCATTTCCAAGGCAAACCATTCAACTCCACAGTAATCCAAGTCTATGCCCCAACTGAAGTTAACTGGTTCTATGAAGACCTACAAGACCCTCTAGAACTAATACACAAAAAAGGATATCCTTTCATCTCAGGGGATTGGGATACAAAAGTAGGAAGTCAAGAAATACCTGGAACAACAGGTAAATTTGGCCTTGGAGTAAAAAATGAAGCAGGGCAAAGACTAGCTGAGTTTTGTCAAGAGAACACACTGGTCATAGCAAACACCCTCTTCCAACAACACAAGAGACGACTCTACACATGGACATCACCAGATGGTCAATACTGAAATCAGATTGATAATATTCTTTGCACCCAAAGATGGAAAGGCTCTATACAGTCAGCAAAAACAAGACCCGGAGCTGACTGTGGCTCACTCAGATCATGAACTCCTTATCGCAAAATTTAGACTTAAATTGAAGAAAGTAGGAAAAACCAGTAGGCCAGTCAGATATGATCCAAATCAAATCCCTTATGATGATACAGCAGAGGTGATGAATAGATTCAAGGGATTAGACCTGGTAGACAGAGTGCCTGAAGAACTATACACAAAGGTTCAAAGACTTATACAAGAGGCAGTGACCAAAACCATCCCCAAGAAAAAGCAATGCAAGAAGGCAAAGTGGTTGTCTGAGGAGGCTTTACAAATACCTGAAGAAAGAAGAGAAGTGAAAGGCAAGGGATAAAGGAAAAGATATACCCAACTGAATACAGAGCTCCAGAGAATAGCAAGGAGAGATAAGAAAGCCTTCTTAAATGAACAATGCAAAAACAACAACAACGACAACAACAACAACAAAACAGAAAAACAATATGAATGGGAAAGACTACAGGTCTCTTCAAGAAAATTGGAGATATCAAGGGAACATTTCATGGAAGGAAGGATAGGAAGTAAAGGAAGTAAAGGATAGGAATGGTATGGACCTAATAGAAGCAGAAGATATTCAGAAGAGGTGACAAGAATACACAGATGAGCTATACAAGAAAAGGTCTTAATGACCCGAATAACCACAATGGTGTGTTCACTCACCTAGAGAGGGACATCTTAGAATGTGAAGTCAAATGGGTCTTAGGACCCATTTGTTCATTACTATGAACAAAGCTAGTGGAGGTGATGGAATTTCTGCTGAGCTATTTAAAACCCTAGATGATGATGATGTTAAAGTGTTGCACTCAGTATGTCGGTAAATTTGGAAAACTCAGCAGTGGCCACAGGACTGGAAAAGGTGTTTTCATTCTAATCCCAAAGAAGGGCGATGCCAAAGAATATTCAAACTACCACACAATTGCACTCATTTCACATTCAGGTCATTAAGATCTTTTCTTGTATAGTTCATCTGTGTATTCTTGTCACCTCTTCTTGATATCTTCTGCTTCTGTTAGGTCCATACCATTTCTATCCTTTATTGTGCCCATCCTCCCATGAAATATGTTCCCTTGATATCTCCAATTTTCTTGAAGAGATCTGTAGTCTTTCCCATTCCTATTGCTTTTCTGTTTTTTTTTTTTTTCCCATTGTTCATTTAAGAAGGCTTTCTTATCTCTCCTTGCTATTCTCTGGAACTCTGTATTCAGTTGGGTATATCTTTTCCTTTATCCCTTGCCTTTCACTTCTCTTCTTTCTTCAGGTATTTGTAAAGCCTCCTCAGACAACCACTTTGCCTTCTTGCTTTTCTTTTTCTTGGGGATGGTTTTGGTCACTGCCTCCTGAACAAGTTTATGAACCTTTGTGCATAGTTCTTTATGCACTCTGTCTACCAGGTCTAAGCCCTTGAATCTATTCATTACCTCCACTGTATAATCATCTAACAATCAAGCTAACCTTGAGCTAGCAAGGTTACGCTCAAAATCCTTCAAGCTAGGCTTCAGCAGTATGTGAACTATGAACTTCCAGAGGTACAAGCTGTTTTTAGAAAAGTCAGAGGAACCAGAGATCAAATTGCCAGCATTTGTTGGATCATAGAAAAAGCAAGGGAATTCCAGGAAAATGTCTACTTCTGCCTCATTAGGTACACTAAAGCCTTTGGCTGTGTAGATCACTACAAACTGTAGAAAATTTCTAAGGAGATGAGAATACCAGACCATCTTGCCTGCCTCCTGAGAAACCTGTATGAGGGTCAAGAAGCAACAATTATAACTTATATAACAATTATAATAGTTGTACATGGACAACTGACTGGTTCAAAATTGGGAAAGGAGTACATCAAGACTGTATATTGTCACCCTGCTTATTTAACTTCTATGCAGAGTACATCATGCAAAATGCTGGGCTGGATGAATCACAAGCTGGAATCAAGATTGTCAGGCGAAATATTAACAGCCTCAAATATGCAGATGATACCAGATGGCAGAAAGTGAAGAGACACTAAAGAGCCTCTTGATGAAAGTGATAGAGGAGAGTGAAAAAGCTGTTTTGAAACTCAAGATTAAAAATACTACAATCATGGTATCTGGTCCCAACATGTCATGGTAAATAGAAGGGGTAAAAGTGGAAACAGTGACAGATTTTCTTTACTTGAGCTCCAAAATCACTGCAGCTGGTGACTGAAGCCATGGAATTAAAAGATGTTTGCTCCTTGGAAGAAAATCTATGACAAACCTATTAAAAAGCAGAGATACCACTTTGCCACCAAAGGTCCCTATAGTCAGAGGTATGGTTTTTCCAGTAATGTATGGATGTTTTCTTTGCAGCCAAAGATGGAGAAGCTCTATACAGTCAACAAAAACAAGACCAGGAGCTGACTATCACTCAGATCATGAACTCCTTATTGCCAAATTCAGACTGAAATTGAAGAAAGTAGGGAAAAACACTAGACCATTCAGGTATGACCTAAATCAAATCCCTTACAATTATACAGTGGAAGGGAGAAATAGATTTAAGGGCCTAGATCTGATAGATAGAGTGCCTGATGAACTATATGGACTGAGGTTTGTGACATTGTACAGGAGACAGGGATCAAGACCATCCCCAAGAAAAAGAAATGCAAAAAAGCAAAATGGCTGTCTGGGGAGGTGTTACAAATAGCTGTGAAAAGAAGAGAAGCCAAAAGCAAAGGAGAAAAGGAAAGATATACCCATTTGAATGCAGAGTTCCAAAGAATAGCAAGAAAAGACAAGAAAGCCTTCCTCAGTGATCAATGCAAAGAAATAGAGGAAAATAACAGAATGGGAAAGACTAGAGATCTCTTCAAGAAAATTAGAGATACCAAGAGAACATTTCATGCAAAGATGGGCTCGATAAAGGACAGAAATGGTATGGACCTAACAGAAGCAGAAGATATTAAGAGGTGGCAAGAATACACAGAAGAATTGTACAAAAAAGATCTTCATGATCCAGATAATCATGATGGTGTGATCACTGACCTAGAGCCAGATATCCTGGAATGTGAAGTCAAGTGGGCCTTAGAAAGCATCACTATGAACAAAGCTAGTGGAGGTGATGGAATTCCAGTTGAGCTATTTCAAACCCTGAAAGATGATGCTGTGAAAGTGCTGCACTCAATATGCCAGCAAATTTGGAAAACTCAGCAGTGGCCCCAGGACTGGAAAAGGTCAGTTTTCATTTCAATCCCAAAGAAAGGCAATGCTCAAACTACCGCACAATTGCACTCATCTCACACGCTAGTAAAGTAATGCTCAAAATTCTCCAAGCCAGGCTTTAGCAATATGTGAACCGTGAAATTCCAGATGTTCAAGCTGGTTTTAGAAAAGGCAGAGGAACCAGAGACCAAATTGCAAACATCCACTGGATCATGGAAAAAGCAAAAGAGTTCCATAAAAATATCTATTTCTGCTTTATTGACTATGCCAAAGCCTTTGCCTGTGTGGATCACAATAAACTGTGGAAAATTCTGAAAGAGATGGGAATACCAGACCACCTGATCTGCCTCTTGAGAAATTTGTATACAGGTCAGGAAGCAACAGTTCAAACTGGGCATGGAACAACAGACTGGTTCCAAATAGGAAAAGGAGTATGTCAAGGCTGTATATTGTCACC
>NW_011495028.1:249335-272428 GCF_000754665.1 Bison bison bison
AAGATTGGCAGGAGAAATATCAATAACCTCAGATATGCAGATGACACCACCCTTATGGCAGAAAGTGAAGAGCAACTAAAAAGCCTCTTGATGAAGGTGAAAGATGAGAGTGAAAAAGTTGGCTTAAAGCTCAACATTCAGAAAACGAAGATCATGGCATCTGGTCCCATCACTTCATGGGAAATAGATGGGGAAACAGTGGAAACAGTGTCAGATTTTATTTTGGGGGGCTCCAAAATCACTGCAGATGGTGACTGCAGCCATGAAATTAAAAGACGCTTACTCCTTGGAAGGAAAGTTATGACCAACCTAGACAGCATATTGAAAAGCAGAGACATTACTTTGCCAACAAAGGTCCATCTAGTCAAGGCTATGGTTTTTCTAGTGGTCATGTATGGATATGAGATTTGGACTGTGAAGAAAGCTGAGTGCCGAAGAGTTGATGCTTTTGAACTGTGGTGTTGGAGAAGACTCTTGAGAGTCCCTTGGACTGCAAAGAGATCCAACTAGTCCATTTTGAAGGAGATCAGCCCTGGGATTTCTTTGGAAGGAATGATGCTAAAGCTGAAACTCCAGTACTTTGGCCACCTCATGGGAAGAGTTGACTCATTGGAAAAGACTGTGATGCTGGGAGGGATTGGGGGCAGAGGGGACGACAGAGGATGAGATGGCTGGATGGCATCACTGACTCGATGGGTGTGAGTGTGAGTAAACTCTGGGAGTTGGTGATGGACAAGGAGGACTGGCGTGCTGCAATTCATGGGGTCGCAAAGAGTCGGACACAACTGAGTGACTGAACTGAACTGAACTGAACTGAACTGATGGATGTGAGAGTTAGCCCATAAAGAAGGCTGAGCACAAAAGAATTGGAGCTTTTGAATTGTGGTGCTAGAGAAGACTCGAGAATCCTTTAGACAGCAAGGAGATCAAACCAGTTAATCCTAAAGGAAATCAAGATGCTGCAGCTCCAATACTTTGGCTACCTGATGCAAAGAGCTGACTCATTGAAAAAGATCCTGATGCTGGATAAGACTGAAGGCAAAAGGAGAAGGAGGCAGCAGAGGATGAGATGGTTAGACAGCATCACCAATTCAATGGCCATGAGTTTGTGCAAACTCTGGGAGACAGTGAAGGACAGAGAAGCCTGGCATGCTGCAGTCCATGGGGCCACAAGGAGTTGGGCACAACTTAGAAACTGAACAACAATGAAGTGCATGAGAAATGCAATGTGCTTGAATCATCCAGAAATTATCCCTCCTGACCCCGATTAATGGGGAAAGTGTCTTCCTCAAAACCAGTCCCCGGTGCTAAAAAGATTGGAAATTGCGGTTCTACTTGCAGAAGTCCCCTGACCAGACTCCTGCAAGTAGACCATTCTTGTAGCTCCTGTGTCTTAGGTTTTGAGGAAGACTTTGGAATCAAAATGCCAGGTATGGATTCCAACTCACAACCTCTGTGTCCTTGGGTGAATTGTTTAATCTCTTCCTGCCCCTGTTTTCCTCCACGGTATAAAGGGGGATAGTGGCAGGAGGAAACTTGTGATGCTGTTGTGGGCTTAAGTGAATTGCTGCTTGTCAGTGTTGCAAGCACAGGCTGGCACACATGCAGTGCTGTGTGTAGTCCCTGTCATGACTTTGAACCTGGCTCTCAAAGCTCCCTTGGATTCTGTGAGTGCTTAGGAAAAAGTGTAATTTTCCCAATAAATCTTCAGTTCAACTGAGCCATAGTTGGTTTCTTTTGCTCACAACAAGTAAGTCTAACTGGCTGGGAGGTCAAACAAACACAAAGATATCTATGCTGTAATCAGCGATTCGTGCTGTACTTGGGTAAGTTGAGTCCCTCTGGAGATGGGGATGGTGGGAACTATTTCTCCTTCCCAACCACAGCTCAGCTTCAGAGTCCAACTCCCCAAAATGTTGACAGCTTAGGAGTTCTTGATGAGCTCCTGCCCCAGTCGTGCAGGGGGAGCAGTTCAACTTGTCAACAGGTATCTTCAAGCTGCCGACATTGATTTGTCAGAGACACCGGCCAAACTTCCTTGGCTAGGCCTTAATGCTGGTGAGGTCAACAATAAGAAGAAGCAGGCCTGAGGGAAACTCGCTACATCACTACATGTACCCCTGGGCACACATGGTCACTTCCTATTCTGATAAAAGGGTCAGTTAGTGCCAAGTGACCCTCAAGAGCTCACGTGTGCAGAAACCAGACCCAGATTAATTGGAAATTCTATGTCCCCCTAGGGACATAGGCTTGTCAGTTCATGTAGGAGTTAACAGGCAAGACCAGCAGCCAGACACAGAGAACCTCAGCACACCTGCCAGGCTGCTCCATCTTGCTCCATCATGCATCCCTGTATGCCTGCCTGATATGGTCTCCCACTTGTTTTGCCAGTGCCCACCCTCATCATCCAAAACTCAGCTCAGGGCTTCCCTGGTGGTTCAGTGGTTAAGAATCCCCCTGCCGAGACAGGGGCGTGGGTTCGATCCCTGGTCTGGGAAGATCCCACGTGCCTCAGGGCCACTAAACCATTGTGCCACAACTACTGAGCCCATGCACTGCAAGCACTGAAGTTCGAGTGCGTGATCTCCTTCCCTGGCAAGTGTAGAGTTCTAAGATAGTTGTCTCTAAAACAAACTTTCAGGGCTTCCCTGGTGGTCCAGCGGTTAAGAACCCATCTGCCAATGCAGGGGACACAGGTTCAATCCCTGATCCGAGAAGATCCCATGTGCTTCAGGGCAATTAATCCCATGTGCCACAACTTCTGAGCCTGAGCTCTAGAGCCTGTGAGCTGCAGCTACTGAAGCACTCACTCCCTAGAGCCTGAGCTCCACAATAAAAGAAGCCACTGCAGTGAGGAAGCCTGGCACAGCAATGAAGACCCAGCACAGCCAAGAAATAAATAAAAAATAATAAAAATAAATAAATCTTAAAAAAAAAAAGCTCAGCTCAAATGTCCCTCCCTCATGCTGTCTCCTCTCTCCACCACCCCTTCATGGCTGTTGGAAAGGCTACTTTTCTGGGCTCCTGTACGGGCCCACATCTCATTATACTGTAGCCAGCATGCATTTACCTTTTCTTCTGCTCAACTGTGTAGTCTTAGAGGATGGAAACTCTGTCTGCTTCATCTCTGTATGACTTACCAGTGTATAGTCAATAAGTATTTGCTGAACAGATGAATTGAATAGTTTTTTGTTTTTTTTTTTTTGGACAACATGGCAGAGAAGTTTATAAAATGAACCAAAGATCAGAAGCAAGGACCAGGACTTCCCTGGTGGTCCAGCGGTTAAGAATCTGCCTGTCAATGCAGGGGACATGGGTTCGATCCCTGGTCTGGGAAGATCCCACCTGCTTTGGAACAACTAAGCCCAGCACCACAACTACTGACCCTGTGTGCCACAGCCCAGGAGCCACAGCTACTGAAGCCCTCAAGCCCTGCAGCCCATGCTCTGCAACAAGAGAAGCCACAGCAAGGAGAAGCTTGCACAGCACAGGACGAGTAGCTCCCACTTGCCACAACTAGAGAAAACCCTAGCCCAGCAATGAAGGCCCAGCACAACCAAAAATAAATAAATACAATTTCAAAATAGTAAAAATTCATACGCAACCTTAAATATCCAGGAGTAATGGTTAAATCAATGTGGCATACATATGTATGTTATTATGTATGTGGTCACTATTAAGGTAATTATATTAACACATATGTAAGAATGTTAAGAGTACACATGAATTTTCACATTTTTCTTTGCATCTTGTCTGTATTGCCTAAATATTTAAAAATGAGTATCATCTTATGTAATTGAAAAAACAATAGGGTTATTTTCACTAAAAAATTCATGTTACTAAGGTCTCATTTGAAATTTCTACCCTGAGCAGTTAAGCAATTTTACAACTGCAAACAGTCACGTGCTCTTTCCCTAGATGTCCTCTGATTCAGGACATTTAGACTTCAGAACAGTGTCTTGATGCAACATACCATTGCTTATGATAAACCTGGATGGCTAATATTTTCAATATAATCAATTTGGGTGATCACCACGAGGGCTCAGAGGAAAGCTAAAGGATGACATGGCTCCCCTTGAAAGCCCTTCTCTCCTGCACTCCACTCCCGCCCAGAGTCTACAGGGTCCTCGCTGCCACCCAACACCCACAGCCCCTCTCCCACCTCAAAGCCTTCATTCTCTCTGACCCACCACAAGGATCTGAACTCCCACTTGCCTTAATGTGCCTAGTCTCTGCTAGAAAACCATTCAAATCCATCCTGGCCAAATATTTTTATAGGGTATGAGGAGACAACTTCCCTGATGGCTCAGATCGTAAAGAATTTGCCTGCAATGCAAAGTTTGATCCCTGGGTCAGGAAGATCCCCTGGAGAAGGGGAAGTCTACCCACTCCAGTATTCTCGCCTGGAGAATTCCATGGACAGAGGAGCCTGGTGGGGCTACAGTCCATGGGGTTGCAAAGAGTCGGACACGACTTAGTGGCTAACACTTCCACTTTTTTTCATGAGGAGACAACTGGCTCCCTCTGCCTGGTTAGTAACTTAAAATAGTTTTTCACTGTCCTGATCCTCAGTGCCACCAAATGTGATATAGAGGGTCACTGCAGGTGTACTCAGTTAAGATGAGGTCGTAGGCGAGTAGAGTGGCCCCTTATCCCGTAGGACTGAAGTCTTTAGAAAAGAGAAGATTTTCCCTGGTGGTCCAGTGGTTAACAATATGGCTGCCAATGCAGAAGACACAGGTTCAGGCCCTTCACATGTTCTAGGCCACTAAGCCCATGTGCCACAACTACTGATCCCTCGCTCTATAGCCCATGCTCCCCAACAAGAGAAGCACCGCAGTGAGACGGCCAAGCACTGCAACCAAGAGCAGGCCCCCTCCACAAATAGAGAAAGCCCACGCACAGCAACAAGACCCAGTGCAGTCAAAAATTAATTAACCAATTAATTAAAAAAAGAAAAAGAGGAATCTGGAGACAGACACACACAGCAGGAAGATTGGAGTTACGCAGCCACAAGCCAAGGAGCTGCCTGAAGTCAGGAGAGAGGCCTGAATCAACCCTTCCCAGAGCCTTCAGAGGGATCCTGGTCCTGTGACACCCTGATCTCTGACTTCCAGTCTTCTGAGCTGTGAGACAAGAAATTTTGCTTGTGTTAAGCCACCCGGTTTGTGATAATTTGTTGTGGTAGCCTTAGCAAACTAGTATACTTTCCCCTATTCTAACATGCGTGCTAAGTAGCTTCAGTCATGTCTGACCTTTTGCAACTCTATGACTATTGGTAGCCCGCCAGGCTCCTCTGTCAGTGGGATCCTCCAGGCAAGAATACTGGAGTGGGCTGCCATTTCTTCCTCAAGGGGATATAAAAAATGTTTTTTCATATATATTCATTGAAAGTGAAAGTGTTAATCGCTCAGCTGTGTCTGACTCTGCAACCTCATGGACTGTAGCCCACCAGGCTCCTCTGTCCATGGGATTCTTCAGGCAAGAATACTGGAGTGAGTTGCTATTCCCTTCTCCAGGGGATCTTCCTGACCCAGGGATCAAACTTGGGTCTCCTGAATTGCAGGTGGATTCTTTACCGTCTGAGTCACCAGGGAAGCCCATATAATCGCTGAATGGAATCATACTACACATACTCTTTCTCTAGACCATAACATGGGCTTTAAGTTCTTTAGAGAAGAGGGGACATAGCCAAGTTGCTTGTACCTTCAGGAAAGAAGCAGGGGCTACAATGGACTGAGCGCCCTGCAGTTACCATTGGTACCTTTCTTTACTTCATCTCACTTCATCCTCACACCTTTCAAGTGTGAGGCTGAGGGGCATTAAGAAACTTATCTCAACACACAGCTCTAAACTGAACCCAGAGCTCTTGATTTCAACCCAAATCCTCCCCATTATATCAGTGAGGACCAGAAGGTTGGTCCAGGTAGTACTAGGATAGATCACCTCTCCAGCACATATTCATGTAGGGTGGTGAAAAGGCCCCACCAAGGAGACAACTGCATCATTAGGGTGATGGCTGCTTCTCAGGCCTCCTGCAAGATCTCGGACTCTGAAACAGTTCCCCCTTCTTTCCCACTGTGTTTGGCCTTGACACTCACAATGATCATGATCATGGTGGTGACACTGGCTCTTCTTTTCCTAGCACTTACTGTGCGGTGTGCACTGCTTAAAATGCACGATCTCATTTCCTGAAAAGTGGTAGAGTTTTAGGATAGTTATCGCTAAAACAAAACTTCAGGGCTGCCCTGGTGGTCTAGAGATTAAGAATCTGCCTGCCAACGCAGGGGACTTGTGTTCAATCCCTGGTCTGGGAAGAAACCACATACTTTGGGGCAACTAAGCCCGTGGGCTACAACTACTGAGCCTGAGCTCTAGAGCCTGTGAGCTGCAACTGCTGAAGCCCTCATGCTCTAGAGCGCATGCTCCACAACAAGAAAAGCCACTGCAATGAGAGGCACGTGCACTGCAGCTAGAGAGCCGTCCCCACTCCCTGCAACCAGAGAAAGCCCGCGTGCAGCAGTGAAGACCCAGTGCAGCCAAAAACAAATAAACAAACAAAATTTTAAAAAAATATTAAAAAAACACAACGAACTTTATTTATTCTGTTTCTGCTACTTCTGGAGCACTAAAGAGTTCAGGAATCAGAGTCTAGTAAACAGACTCAGTCTGTTCTCTGGACAAGAGGTAAGAGCTAACATTTGGGAGCTAACATTTGGGAAAAGTCTCAACCACTTTTCTAGTTAGCTTCTGTCATCCCACGAGATCAATGGATTGTTTCCAAAACCACTAGCGAATATAATGGGGGAGGGGTGTGCCATGCTAATGAATGCAAATGCTTCTCTCCATCAGGGGCCAAGAAAAACCCCATAATTCTTCCTGCCCTCATTTCCGCACTGTTCCCTGGACTGCCCCTCCTGCATGAATCACACTGTTCCAAGAGTCACCATGAAGCTAGAAGGGACCCCACTGAAACAGTCATTTACTGTGTTGATATTAGAACACATTTTGGTGTTGAGTCACCATTCACATATTAAATAGATGTTTCTCTGGCCTCCTGGGTGCCAACTTCTCTTCTGGGTACTGGGGGTACCCTTGCTGCCAAGATGTCCCAAATACAGCATTGTTTATGCATGTGATGTATTGTTGTTGTTTAAAGCAGAGACATTACTTTGCCAACAAAGGTCCATCTAGTCAAGGCTGTGTTTTTTCCAGTAGTCATGTATGGATGTGAGAGTTGCATTATAAAGAAAGCTGAGCGCCAAAGAATTGATGCTTTTGAACTGTGGTGTTGGAGAAGACTCTTGAGAGTCCCTTGGACTGCAAGGAAATCCAACCAGGAAATTTCCTAAAGGAAATTAGTTCTGAATATTCATTGGAAGGACTGATGCTGAAGCTGAAACTCGAATACCTTGGCCACTTGATGCAAAGAACTGACTCATTTGAAAAGACGCTGATGCTGGGAAAGACTGAGGGCAGGAGAAGGGGACGACAGAGGATGAGATGGTTGGATGGCATCACCGACTCAATGGACATGAGTTTGAGTAAACTTCAGGAGTTGGTGATGGACAGGGAGGCCTGGTGTGCTGCAGTCCATGGGGTCGAAAGAGTGGGACACGACTGAGCGACTGAACTGAACTGAGTCACTAAGTTGTTTCCGACTCTTTGTGACCCCATGGACTGTAGCCCTCCAGGCTCATTGGAATACTGGAATGTGTTGTCATTTCCTTCTCCAGGGGATCTTCCTGACCCAGCAATCAAACCCGCGTCTTCTGCGTCTCCCGCACTGTGGGTGGATTCTTTACCACTGAGCCACCTGGGAAACCCATGCATGTGATGTACAAAGTTGATTAAATAAAGAGAACTGGTAAGTCTCTGTCACCCACAAAACAGCACTGACAGGTGTAAATAAGAAAAGTCTGGTTAGGTGGGATTTTTACATTTAAAGCTGTTTAGCACATGAGACACCCCACTCCAGTACTCTTGCCTGGAAAATCCCATGGATGGAGGAGCCTGGTGGGCTACAGTCCATGGGGTTGCTAAGAGTCGGACACAACTGAACGACTTCCCTTTCACTTTTCACTTTTATGCATTGGAGAAGGAAATGGCAACCCACTCCAGTGTTCTTGCCTGGAGAATCCCAGGGACGGGGGAGCCTGGTGGGCTGCCGTCTATGGGGTCACACAGAGTTGGACATGACTGAAGCAACTTAGCAGCAGCAGCAGCAGCACATGAGAATGAGTGTCATGGAGACTCTGAGAAAACCCAGTTGGTAGAAAAGTAGACCAGGGCACAGCAAGATTCTGCTTGCCTGAAGAAAGGCCAGAGACTAAAGAGATCATGTTCCAGTGGTAGCATATCAGCCTGGGACAGGATGGTGGGTGCACAAACCCCTGGGTCAGAATTCTGACTTTGTCTTTGTACAAAGGCCATTGCACAGCAAAGTCAAGTGATTTTTTTTTTTTAATCACCTATGGCCCAAACTACCTCTTTATTGGGATCAGGCCAGCCCCAGTCACTGGCAACCATAACAGAATGGTTTTGGGGACAATCATGTCTGATGAGGACTTATCTTAGAGTTTTCTATTCATGGTTGGGCTTCTGTGGTGGCTCAGACAGTAAAGAATCTGCCTACAAGCAGAAGACCCAGGTTTGATCCCTAGGTTGGGAAGATCCCCTGGAGCAGGGAATGGCAACCCACTCCAGTATTTTTGCCTGGAAAATCCCACAGACAAAGGAGCCTGGCTGGCTACAGTCCATAGGGTCACAAAGAGTTGGACACGACTGAGAGACTTTCATTATCCATGGTCAAATTATTTTTTAAAAAAAAGAGAGCACTTTCTTTTCATTTGGATATCTCCTTCCTTTCAGCTCTCCAAATCCTCCCAACACTTTGAAACCCAACTCAGCTCCAATCCCCTCTGTGCAGCCTCCCTGCCATCTGCTGTTGACCTGACTCTGCTCTGCACCCATTCACACTTAGGGTTTAGTGCCAATTATCTGCACTCTGGGCTTCCCAGGTGGCACTAGTGGTAAAGAACCCGCCTGCCAGTGCAGGAGACACAAGAAACTCAGGTTTGATCCCTGGGTTGGGAAGATCCCCTGTAGTAGGAAATGGAAACCTGCTCTCGTACTCTTGCCTGGAGAATCCCAGGGGCAGAGGAGCCTGGTGGGCCACAGTCCACGGGGTCGCAAAGAGTCTGACATGACTAAGTGACTGAGCACAATGACACATCTGTGCTCTGGTGCTGTTCTTTATTTCTTGTGCACAAGTGGAGAGACGGGCCCTTCTGTCCATCTAAAAGACTAATGACCAGTGCAAAATCGACTCCTTTATCAACCTTTTCCCAAGTTCCTTTCGCTGCCGCCTTGCTCCTGCAAGTCTTTTGTCTCATAGTTTCCTCACTTCTTTTTTTGCCCCCTCTCTCCTTTTAACTCAGCAAAGCTAATTGAGATGTTCAAAAGGGTTTTGCTGCCAAGTTTTACTAGCAAACTGGATAAATATAACAACCCAGGGAAAATAATGAAAATTTACAAGAACCTTCAAAAGGATTGTAGCCAGGCTATTTCTACTCTTCACTGAAATTTAAATGAAGCCAACAGCTAATCTTTCTTAGGCTCCCAAAGTAGCTGTCCCCTTAAATGCTACTTCTGGAATCCATGTATCCCATCATTCTCTCACCACTGTCTCGAGATCCAGAATGTTTTCTGAGTCTCAGATGCTGTGTGGATAATTTAAGTTCCCTCACTTTTATCAGAAGCAGTGTCATAGGTCTCTGTGCCCCTTGTATGTGAATATATGTTCATCCCTGGTTTTTGAAAGTAGAAACTTGACTTTCAATATCTTTGTTAACACCTCACACAATGTTGTATATTCAAGTCTCTCCTTTCGATCCCTGGGTAGGGAAGATCCCCTGGAGGAGGGCATGGTGACCCACTCCAGTATTCTTGCCTGGAGAATTCCAGGGACTGAGGAGCCTGGAGGGCTATAGTCCATGGGGATGCAAAGAATCGGACATGACTAACACTTTCACTATTTCTTTCCCTGCTGAAAAAACTCCTGCTCATCATTCATGACTGCAGCTCAAACACCATTTTCTCTTCAATCTCCTACTTGCTACCCTTCCCCTTCCCAATCTCCAGGCAAAATTAACTGCCTTTCCCCCATCTCTTCTCTCATCAGTTTATTCACTTGACAAATATGGCACTTATTCTACTTTTTAATATCAGTTGTACAAATATTACAGGGGAGTAAAATTATCCTCTGCTCCAGTTGACTGTGAGCTCCCTGTAGCCTGTTTCAAGTGTATCCACAACCCTCAGCGCAGCCTGTGGGTTACGTAGGTGCCCAGTGAATGCCTATCCAATGGAATGTTTCAGTTGCAAAATGCGAAGCCGTGAGATGGTGTTTGTCCTTCCCATGCTGGAGGAGACACAAATGCACCCAGGAATGAGTCACCCTAACTACTCATACGTCCTGTGGACCGCACCACAGGCATTCCGCCACCATCACCACCACCATCACTATCACAGCACCCAGAAAACCCTGAAGCCTGTGTACCCCAAATGAAACAAGATGTTCTGAGAACCAGAGGAGCTTGGAGAAGTTACCCATAATGCACACAAGCAGAAATCACTTGAGGAACTACCTGAATTTTGATTTAATCTTCCTGTTGGAAGGTAATTTTGCTCTCTTGTGTCTCTCCAAGTGTTGTCAGTGAGGCAGTGGTTGCTCTTTGTCCTGGGCAGTCCTTCCAAGGATGTTTGCATAGACAACAACCTCGGAAGCTAGACTTACTGTCTCCCTCTGGAGCAAAGAGCCCTGTGCTTAATTAATGCCTTTTACCAAAGATTCAGCTTCCCTAAGCTCATGTTTCTCTTCTATAAGGCAATTGACTGTGTGTGCCGATGTCATCTGGCTATCTTCACATCACCTTGGGGGAACTGGGCTCACGGAAATGGCACAAACATGCAAATACTATGACTGTGAGTATACCATGCTATACTACTGCTGTGAGTAATAAACTGTCTTCAGTTCTCACCCAGGAGTGTCGCGTCTCCTGTGCACATCTATGAACTGTGGCAAATGCATGTGTAAGCTTGTACACAGGCTAAAATCTCAAATCTCTCATGGTTCCTGACAGCCTCTCAGCGAGGCCTTCTGGCCCTAATGGGCCCTGACTTCCCCTCTGAGCATCTTCCCCTCCAAACAAGCTACAGAAGTGGAACCCTGCTGAGCTATGTGGAAGACAAATATTCATCAGGAAGAAGCTGCAAATACTTGTACAGGAAGCCAACTTGAGAGGTGATACTCACACCCTCTAAACAAGCTGAGATATGTGGTGATATTCACAGGAAAGTTGTAAAACAGGACAAATGATCCTGCAGTCAAGACCAGGCATAGTCATTCTGGAGTTTCTTTATTGTAAGGGACTAAAAGGGAGAAGGGGAAGGCAATGGCAACCCACTCCAGTACTCTTGCCTGGAAAATCCCATGGACGGAGGAGCCTAGTAGGCTGCAGTCCATGGGGTCGCTAGGAGTCAGACACGACTGAGAGACTTCACTTTCACTTTTCACTTTCATGCGCTGGAGAAGGAAATGGCAACCCACTCCAGTATTCTTGCCTGGAGAATCCCAGGGACGGGGGAGCCTGGTGGGCTTCCATCTATGGGGTCGCACAGAGTCGGACACAACTGAAGCAACTTAGCAGCAAAAGGGAGAAGGGAGCAGTCATGCATCCCAGTGACTGGGAGGGTCCCTATTTCTTGTTCTGAACATTTTCAAACAATATTTTGCTTTTGTAACAGTGACTGGGCACCGTTCAAAAGTAGAGGACTTTCTTAACAAGATTTTCCAGAAGTTTCTGTTTCTTTTTTGCTTTATTCAAGCAAGCCACTTGCTTGATTATTCATTAATCTATTTAGTTCAAAGGGGATTTAAGACAGTTTCAAGGGTTTATAGAATTCAAGATGGCCTTACTTAAAGAAAAACAAAGGATGCAGCATAAAATGAAGCTGGAAATGAGGTTCCAAATTTATAACATAAATTTCACACCAAATTGTATCCATTGTGTACACACCAAATATTTGGCTGTAAGCATTTTGGCAACCAAGGAGAAAAGTGAAATCTGACTATTTGCATAATCTAAAGGATCTATTAGATTTTAAAAGAGAGACATCTGCACCTCAGAGCTGGCTTGAAGGAGAGATATGACAGTCACCACAGGAAAATACAAAGCCCTACCAGGACCCTTGTTATCTCCCTCCAAATAAAAACCTTAAGCCAGTGGGAACAAAGAGCAAAACCTGTCCCTTTCCCCTACCACCCCAAGCAAAATGAAGACCCCACAGGGCTGGAGACAGGGAAAAGAAAAATACCAATCCTCCTGGAGAAGATGCAGGAGACAGCCATGGGTCCAGATCATTCAAGGCTTCCTACTGCTGGGGAAAGGCAGGACAACTGAGAAGATGCAGAGGAAAGATAAAAAGGGACTAGTCTGTTGACTTGACACAGCCTAGGAAAGAATCAGTGAACTTAAAGACAGATCAATAGAAACTAAGAAACTGTAACACAGAGACAAAAAGAATGATTAAAGGGAAAAGAACAGAGCATTCAAGAACTGTGGAACAATATCAAACAGTGTAACATACATGTAATTGGAATACCAGCAGTAAAAGAGAGAGACAGAGAGCAGAGCAAAAGAATAATCTGAAGATAATAGATGAAAATTTTCCAAAAATAATAAGACATCAAACCATGAATCAAAGAAGCTCAGAGGATACTAAGCAGCATTCAGTTCAGTTGCTCAGTCGTGTCCAACTCTTTGCAACCCCATGGACTGCAGCACGCCAGGTTTCCCTGTCCTTCACCATCTCCCAGAGCTTGCTCAAACTCATGTCCATTGAGTCGACGATGCCATCCAACCATCTCATTCTCTGCCATCCCCTTCTCTTCCTGCCTTCAATCTTTCCCAGCAACAGGGTCTTTTCCAATGAGCTAAGTGGCATGTGAATGTATAAACTTCTCTTCATTTCTGGACTTTCCTGGTGGTCCAGTGGTTAAGAATCCACCTGCCAATGCAGGGGACATGGGTTCGATCCCTGGTCAGGGAAGAGTCCACATGCTGTGGGGCAACTAAGCCCATGCACCACAACTGCTAAGCCCATTGCACCGCAACTACTGAAGCCCATGTGCCTAGAGCCCGTGCTCCTAGAGCCTGTGCTCCACAAGGAGAGAAGCCACCACAACGAGAAGCCTGCACGCCACCACTAGAGAGTAACCCCCACTCACCACAGCTAGAGAAAGCCCATGCACAGCAATGAATATCAAGTACAAACAACAACAGAAAATAACTTCTCCCCATTTCTGCTGCCTTCCTCCTAGTTCAAGTCCATATTTATAGTCCAAGTGACTCCCATGGCCTCTAAGTGGTCTTCCTTCCTCTACTTTTATCCCCTTACCACACATTTTCCAACTGCAGTAAAAAGAATCTTTAAAAAAATAAACATCACTCCTCAGCTTAAAGTCCCCCAGTCATCTCCCTTTGCATTTAACATAAAATCGCATGTGTTCCCTGCACCCTCTGGATCCTGTCTGTGTCTGCTCCAGCCACTTATCCACTTTCTTCATGTACTCTAAAGGTTCTTGGGTCTTGCTTTCCCTGTGAAGTGAACTGTCTTCAGAACTGTGCTGGGCTGGTTACTTCTCAGCCAATCTTCAAATCTTGCTTTTTCCAACTTTCCCCATGAACAGGTCTGCCTAACTGCTTTTTATCACATTTTTTACTTCCATTGTAGTACTTATTATTATCAAAAATTATCCAGTGTATTTACTTGTTTATGCACATGTTGATTTTCTCTCTCCTGTGACTAGATCTCTGCTCTTGGGAGGAAAAAACATGCCCTTCCATAGCCTTGGTGCTTACAGTGGTCCCTGGCATGATACTGGCATTGAAGATATCAGTGTTGATTGAATAAGCAATTAGGTCATTTGAAGAATAAATAGGCATTAGTGGCTTAGGTTCAGAGGAAGGAATTACAGGTCAAGAGGTATCATCAACTTTTAAGTTATCCTCAGTGAGTGCTAGAGATGAATTTTAGTCATGTGGGTACACAGCTCAGCTAAGAGGTAGCCAGACATTTGATAACACATGATTATGGCAGAAAGTGAAGAGGAACTAAAGAGCCTCTTGATGAAAGTGAAAGAGGAGAGTGAAAAATTGACTTAAAGCTCAACATTCAGAAAATGAAGATCATGGCATCTAGTCCCATCACTTCATGGGAAATAGATGGGGAAACAGTGGAAACAGTGTCAGACTTTATTTTTTGGGGCTCCAAAATCACTGCAGATGGTGACTGCAGCCATGAAATTAAAAGACGCTTACTCCTTAGAAGGAAAGTTATGACCAACCTGGATAGCATATTAAAAAGCAGAGACATTACTTTGCCAACAAAGGTCTGGCTAGTCAAGGCTATGGTTTTTCCAGTAGTCATGTATGGATGTGAGAGTTGGACTGTGAAGAAAGCTAAGCACCGAAGAATTGATGTTTTTGAACTGTGGTGTTGGAGAAGACTCTTGAGAGTCCCTTGGACTGCAAGGAGATCCAACCAGTCCATTCTGAAGGAGATCAGCCCTGGGATTTCTTTGGAAGGAATGATGCTAAAGCTGAAACTCCAGTACTTTGGCCACCTCATGGGAAGAGTTGACTCATTGGAAAAGACTCTGATGCTGGGAGGGATTTGGGGGAGGAGGAGAAGGGTATGATAGAGGATGAGATGACTGGATGGCATCACCGACTCGATGGACGTGAGTCTGAGTGAACTCTGGGAGTTGGTGATGGACTGGGAGGCCTGGCGTGCTGCGATTCATGGGGTCGCAAAGAGTCGGACACGACTGAGCTACTGAACTGAACTGATTTATGGAGTGATGTTAGCCACAATTCTCTGCCTCAAAAAGGACTGTCATTTCTGATTATTCATATTTTATTGGTTTTCTGGTTTTATAGATATCACCCAGAATATATAGATAAATTATAAGGAAGAATTTGGAGACTGGACAAGTACAAATACTTGCCTAAATTTCCTAACACAACCTTGACCTATTTTTTAAAACGATGCACTGTCTGGACAGGTTTTTCAGATGCCATGTGACTAAGGCCCAAATCCTCCTGCTGGATGAGTGCTGGAGGGGTCGATTCCAGTTTCTTACACCTGTCATTTAGACTCCCGCACCTCACTGGTTCCTGTCTCTTGTGGATCCTCCCCTATTCTCTATTTTCTGCAAACCTCTTCTTCCTTCCGTAGCCACATGAGAAATGAGGAGACAGAGCTATTTGATCTTCTAGATTTCCTCCAGCCCTCAAATTCTTTTATCCTATTTGTTCTAAAGAGGACGCACTGTCTCCTTCTCACCCTTTCATCTCCCTTTTCTGTAGCCCATTGCAGTCAAATGAGGGAGGGATTGTGCCCCACATGCTGCTCCACTTTCTAGACCAGGTGTCCACCAACCCTTTATTTTTTTCCCATTCCTAATGACTCTTTGGGGGTGCCGTATGCCACCTGTTTTCGTTCAGATACACAGAGTATTCTGTTACATTTTTGTAGTCAATAGAAAGGTACAAAGGAGGAAACTTGATCATCATTTTACAAATTGCTGTGCAACTGTGACAATCCCCACAACCTCACTGTTCCTCATCTGCAAAGGAGGAGGCTGGAGTTATGATCTCTGCTAGGAAACAGCCTACCCTAGAAAATGGAAATTCTAAGCAGAGAGGCATGAATTCATGACAGCCCCACAGTATGTGCCTGGATTTTCTCCTGCTCCTTTGGGTTTCATGATTCTGAGAGTTCCAACCACCTTCATTCTCTGGGCAGACCCTTCAAAACTGCCTAAGAGTGGATAAAGCACCCTCTTTGCTTCTTTCTAGAAGGACTAAGACACAAACCCAAAGGAAACCCAGATACACAAACAGCAGTGAACATGTTTCTGTTCAGACCAGGGAAGCAGTGAAGAGCATCTGTCTGAAGTTCCCTTTGCAGGAGACACCTATGCTCTGGCCCAGGAGGGCTCAGACAGCACCACCGCCCCTCTGAGCTTCCTGCCTATCTCTGGGTCAGGGGTTTTTTGAGCACCATACTGCCTCCCTCCTAGCCCCCAGAATCTGGTGAGCTTGAAGATTCCCAGAGTAATTAAGACTCTGGTTCAAACCTCTCAGCTCCCCCTAGAGTCCCCTTCACACTGCTTCTCAGATGATGTGCCAGAGTGTTGGGCCCAGTGCCCTTGAGCCCCCAAAGTATTCCCATCAGGGCTTCTCAAACGTTAACATCTGTCTGGACCAACTAGGGATGTTGCTGAATTCAAATCACGAGTCAGTGGCTGTGGCGGGTCTCAAGATTCCACGTCTTCAAAAAGCTCCCAGTGCTGCTGCTGCTCTGCAGACCACTCTTTGAGTCACGAGATACTAGTCTAGAAGTTGGCACATTTTCCCCCCCATAAAGAGCCAGACAGTATATATTTTTGGCTTTGCAGGCTATAGATCTCTGGTCACAACTACCTAAATCTACCAAAAACAACCATCACCCAAAGAAGCCATGGGCAGAATGTGGGCAAATGAGGATGGCTGTGTCCCAGGAAAACTTTATTTACAGAAACAGGCAGTATGCCAGCATGTCAGCCCCTCTAATCCATCTCAGAGATTAGGAGATCTCTCCTTTCTAAAACAATCTATCTCACTGGCATCTACAAGCAAGGTCCCATCTCCACCAGTGTAGACCCAGATACAGGACATCCCACTGCAGGCTAAAAATAGAACACCTTAGCCATGGAGTGACCACCAGTACTATACTAAGAAACACATTCTTCTGCAGTAATCTGGGGTTTTCCTTTCACAGTCTCTAAGGTCCTTCTCAATTCTCCTGAACCCCAGTCCTTCATAAATAGTCTTCAAAGAGAAGAGAAAGCAATTCAAGTTTATGGATTCTTGCTTTCTCTCAAACACACTTTTTGTTTTTCAGATGTATGGAATGATGAGGAAAGAAGGTACTTCAAAGCTTGTAACACAGGGGTTCTTTCTAATAGTTGTTCCTGAATTACTGACCTGCCTGGAATTAAATCCAAGCATGAGGCAGGCTACAGCCCTAGTGGCTTTAAAGACAGTGGTGATGTTAATACAGAGGGTGGTTTCAGAAGACGGTGCAGCCTCTGCTTATCAGAGTTAGCTCGTGTTCCCAGGTGTCTAAGCAGTTTTGCCACTGGTTCTTAGCCAGTCTGGGACCGATGGAACAGAAGCCAGCCTATGCAATTCATTTCCCAGAGCTCCAGAGTTGGTGAAAGATTCAACATTTCAAACAATCCATGTTTCCACTCAGATTGTGTATATTTCCATGCTACATGTTCTGACAGCTCTGAGAGATTTCTGTTAAGTAACTCTCAGCTTGCAGTAATTAGCCAGAAAGCTGGAAACTTCAGACCTCCCAGAAGATTTTTGCCAAACACTTCTCTTTACCTAAATCTCTTTTCCCCTTTCAATCCTACTCAAAAATGCCTTAGATGGGCCCTGAAACGTTGGTCTTTTCATGGGCCTTAATTCAAGAGGGGATAGGTGGTGCTATTGGTAAAGAACCCGCCTGCTGATGCAGGAGACCTAAGAGGCTTGGTTTCGATCCCTAGGTTGGGAAGATCCCCTGGAGGAAGGCATGGCAATCCACTCCAGTATTCTTGCCTGGAAAACTCCATGGACAGAGGAGCCTGGTGGGCTATGGTCCATAGGGTTACAAAGAGTTGGACACTACTGAAGTGACTTAGCATACACGCACATATTTAAGCAATAGTTATACATATTAAACCAGTTTTTGAGGCCAGACAGATCACAGGCAGGTAGTTATAAAAATCTAGATACTGTGATCCTCTTTAAACATAGTTCTAATAATAATGTAATGAAAATAGCAAGCAATGGTTACTAGAAACAAGACAATCCATCTATTTGTTTTCCTCCATGGTCCTTGTCAACTTGGACTCTGTGGGAGAGGGAGAGGGTGGGATGATTTGGGAGAATGGCATTGAAACATATAAAATATCATATATGAAATGAGTCTCCAGTCCAGGTTCGATGCACGATACTGGATGCTTGGGGCTGGTGCACTGGGATGACCCAGAGGGATGGTACAGGGAGGGAGGAGGGAGGAGGGTTCAGGATGGGGAACACATGTATACCTGTGGCGGATGCATGTTGATATATGGCAAAACCAATACAATATTGTAAACTTAAAAAATTAAATTAAATTAAATTTAAAAAAATAAAATTTTTAATATAGTTTTGCTATAGGGAGAATAGATAGGTATGAACTTTATGGAAAGCAATTTGGCAACATTAATCAGATGTCTGAAAGCCAGATCTCCTTTGATATAGCAACTCCATATTTAGAAATTTAACTTAAGGTGATTATTAAGGATATAGGCATAAATTTAACTTGAAAAATGTTCCTATTGGCAAAAGACTGAAAACACCTAGATAAAGTCCAGCATCAAGATGTGGATAAATCCTTACAATGGAATAACATGCAGCCATCCAAAATGATGTACATTAACTGACAGGAAAGATATTCATATTGTATTGTTAAAGAAAAAAAAAGACAATTATAAAATAAATATATAATAGAATTCTAGAAGGAAAAAACTCCAAAATGTTAGAATTTGTTTTTCTCAGCAAATTGAAATTTGAAGATGATATTTAATTTCTACATCTCTACACCTGTAATTCTAATGCTTAACAAAGAGCATTTATTCCCTGTGTTATAATGTACCACAAATATTCTAATAAATATATTTATGATCATATACAATTATGATTACATGTTCTGCTTTTGTCATTTATGTGTTATCTTTTAATGGAGAAAGTCTTTCCTCTGAGACTTTAAAGATTAAATCCCATTCTTCATCTCTTCTGTAAAAATAAGGTAGGACCAGGCTGCTGAGAAGCCTGACAGATCCTTGGGACATGGCAGTAACCTGAAGTCCCGTCTTTCCTGTGATTTTTAGACCTTACTGTCTCCTTTGCTCTTGTGAAATGCTGACTCATTGGGAACAGTATTCCTGGAGTACAATGAGATTTTGTTTTGATTCTCTTCTATTGTTCATGGTTCTCAAAAGATTTCTGAAGAAGGGCTTATCCAGCAGTCCCTACCTCAGTTCAAGAATCAACTTCTAACCATTTTAATTCAGAGTCCTGCACTCAGAGGAATTTCAGTGGTTGCTGACGTTCTGCGACATCACATACTAGGAAGAGGTCCATCCCACAGTGACCCTCTCCTTCTAGTTTCAGGAAAGTTAGAATTCCACCCAATAGCAAAAAGACAGAAGCTCTCATGGAAAGCCTCCCTTCTTTGTCCTATCTTTTGGACTGTATTGCTTCTTCACATCAAATTCTTTGAAATGATTAAGGCTCTTCCAGGAGAATCATTCAAAAATGTGTTTGGCCAAGACCTGAAGTGTTTTCACTGTTTTTGAGAGGTGATAATCAACCTTGTTTCAAAATAGATTTCAGTGTCACTTACATGTCTCTTTGCCTAAGAATCACTAATTAGATGGCAAGCTCCAGTCGCACTAGAGAGGAATTAAAGCTTTGATTAAGGCTTCTCCAGTCATGGGGATATGAGAGAAATATTTCTGCCCTGATTCTAGTTCTGGTAGTATATCAAGATTGTCATGGCACCTGGGATTTTCAGACTATGACAGTGATGATGATGACAACAAAATCCAGAGACTTTAGTAAGTTTTACAAAAGAACTCAAACAGCCACGGTGGGAGTGTGAAATTGAGTTTATCTTTCAAAAGTAGTCATCTAGGGACTTCCCTGGCAGTCCAGTGGTTAAGACTTTACCTTCCAGAGCATGGGGTTCTATCCCTGGTCAGGGATCCCACATGCTTCAGGGCCAAAAAACCAAAACATAAACAGAAGCAATATCATAACAAATAATAACTTTAAAAATGCTCCATATAAGAAAATAATCTTAAAAACAAACAAACAAAAGTAGCCACCTTCACAGCTCAAAATGGTGGTCTAGATGCCTGCTCACAAAGCAAGATCAAACTTTCTATCAAGGCTCCCTCTGTTATCTTTTCTTTAGATTTCCAACCCCTAGTTGAGATGATAAGGAGCGCTTAATGATTTCCTGTTCTGTAGAAAAACAGCAGCTGGTGAAAGAGAATAGCAGAACTTCTTCTCATTCTTGAAAAGAAGTTTTCACAAAAGTATCTCATAGAATTCCTTCTTTACTTAGGAGTATGTCTTAGTTCCCTGAAGACATGATATTAAATTGAGACACTTAGGTTCTGCATAGCTATGTTTTCTTCAGATAACTGTCCCACTCTATTGAGCAAATATTATGTATTCTTTTCATATTTCCTCAGACAGAAATGTTGTAAAACTGCTGTTGACACCAAATCAAGATGACCAGTGTTTTCCCTGCATGATCTTGGTTATTGAAACCATTGATCATTATCCAACTCACTTTTCCAGGTAAGAGACTTAATCTTTTAAAATTGCAGATTCACCTCAACTCATTTTGGTTTCTACTCTACACTAAGCCTAAAAATTTGGGTGGCAATGTCTGAAATTAGTTCTAGCTATCTAAGCTGTGAAAATTTACCAGTTTGTAAATCTGAATGTGAACCTTGTCTTGATAATTGATCACAACTTCTTTGCAGAAGATTTCTTTATTTGTAAAATAATGTCTCTTCACTTGAAAGATAAAATAAACAAGGCAGCTACAGAAAGTGATATGCAACAAAATGTCATATGAACGACAGCTCACTGGAGCGGATATTCTCATTTAGCTTAAAGCTATTTTAGGACTCAACATGCTACCAGTTCATGTTTTCTCTAGATTACCAAGTGACTGCGGTCAAATAAGAACTCTTTGCTGTTGCCCTATAGCTTTCTGCAAGTTTAGTGCTTTTAAGGATTAAGACTATAATTCGCTCAGCCGTGTCTGACTCTTTGCAACCCTATGGATTGTAGCCTGCCAGACTCCTCCATGGAATTCTCCAGACAAGAATACTGGAGTGGGTAGCCTTTCCCTTCTCCAGGGGATCTTCACAAGCCAGGGTTCAAACCTGGATCTCCTGCATTGCAACCAGATTCTTTACCATGTGAGCCACCAGGGAAGGCAATAATAATAATAATAATAAATATATATTGGTTACTGTGAGTCAGATACTGTGCTAGAGGGTAAACATACACTATTATACTTACCCTAACAACAACTATCTGAGTTAGACATTATTCAGTGGGTTTAAAACTGTGCCTAAATGTTTATAGAAAGTGAATTACAAACCCTGAGAGTTGGATCTAGGTCTGTGTAACTTACAACATGGTTTCTCTCAAAGACATGAGAAATAGAATATTTCAGCATACAAAGATGTCACGGTCACCAGCAACTGCAGCCACCATAGATGGTGAGCTGGTCAACTCCGAGGGAACTCAGGAAGGAAAGAATACCAGCCATCTAGTAGCCATCACTGCCGCCACTCCCTATGGTGAGCCCTGAGGAAACTAAGGATGTGAAGAAAACACAGGATATTGGCCCCAATAGCTGAGGTGCATATCAAAGAAATGATTTCAGTGAGCCCAGACTCTTGAATCTTCCCATATACAGAAAAGCCCTAAATTCCTCAACTTGGGTTATCTGTCCTTTAATTAATGATAATCTTCTGATGTTCAGACTTGCCCTTATTTGCAAAATTTCTGTATAACCTTGTTCCTCCCGTCACCTCCTCGGAGCAGTTCTCTCAAGATTTCTTGAGCTGCTGCCTCCCGGGCATGAAGTTCTAAAAATTTCCACTAAATAAAACAAAACTCTCAACTTTTAGGTTGTGAATATTTTCAAGTCCGCAGACAGTGTTGATATTTTGGGGGTTATTGTTTTGATGGAGGTTGTCTGTGCACTATAGGCTATTTCACAGCTTCTTGGCCTCTAACCCAGATGCCAGGGGCAACTTCCTAAGTGTGACAACCAAAACTGTCTCCAGACATTAGCAGCATCCTATAAGGAGAGTGAAATTGTTCCCAAATGAGAATCACTGCTCTAGAATTAGAGATTTGACTCCAGATTTCTCTTTTCTGGCCTATGATGCAGATTTCTCTCTCCAAGGTGGATTTCTGAAGTGTTCGTAATTTTTTTTTTCTTTGAAAATGTTGAGTTACAGAAATAACTGGCACACTGTAGCAGAAATTGTATAGCAACTGCATGTAATAAATCTATAGTATAAATGATTGGCCCCTTCTTCTCTCCCCCCTGTGCTCTCCTTTTTGTCCATTTCCAGTTGGATGATATGAAGAGAGAAGCATGGCAAGTTGCCTTATTTTCCTGTGTCTTTCCTCCTCAATCAGAATACATACTTCCTGTTGGGCACTTTGGAGACCTCCTGCTTCTCTGTGGGGCAAGAGTTTACTGGAAAGAGGACGTTGAATGATAAACATACAAATTTGCAGTTGGACTCTTTGAATAAGGAACCTGGATCACTGACCTTAGCAGTGAGTCCAGTTGCTCAGCCTGGCCTTTGATTAGGAAATTAAGGTGAATGTTTGTTAGAAAAACTGACCTCACTCATGCCTTGGGGTCTGATCAAGGGCCTCACCTGATTTTGCAGGCTTTTCTCCTTCTGTGTCAGATATGAAGATACACTGGCAGCCACAAGTGTATGCAAGTTACCTATTAGAGGCTGTTCCTTCCCACTAGGGAGGTGGCATCCCCAGGCAAGTCCCTGGGAAGATGGCTTAAAGCAGCCTGAAGATGAGTGTGGCTTTCTGTCTTCCTAAGAGCTTACTCTGCAACCCTGCCACACTTCCATCACCCAGAGTCCCAGTAAGAGAAAGTCTCTCTATAAATCCAGGTGCCATAAATCCAGAGGGGTCATCAATGTAACTTATTAGTCAACTTTGGGAGTGAAAGAGTCCTGCGACCTGCTTCTGCATTCTGGATGACTTTTGGGTAGAATCAAAACAGCCTCAAGGGGTAGGGGACCTAGTATGTCAACTTTCCATTCCCTTCCCATTTCCAACACCAACTCAGAGTACTTGTTCATTTAACCAACG
>NW_011495028.1:272528-273268 GCF_000754665.1 Bison bison bison
CCCCGTGCCCCGCCAAGCGGGCGCTCACCTTGTGCTGTTTCCACATGGCCCCCAGAGGCTTCACCTCGTGCTTGCCGTGCCGGCCTTCCTCCAGGCACAGATAGCACACCGGGGTTCGGCAGCTTAAGCAGTACATGCTGTAGTTCTCCATTTCGTGTTCGGGGCACGTAGGGTACTTGCGGGCGGTGTTGCCCCCCGCCGCTCCGGCCCCGGTGGCTCCCGGGCTCTTGCAGCCGCCACTTCCGCTGGGGGCACCCTGGACAGCGCCCGGGGACCCGGAGGCGACCTCGGAGGGCGCGGGCGGCGGCGGCGGCTGCACCAGGCGATGCTTAGCGAAGGGTCCCCGGGATGGATGGCACTTGAGCTGGCAGGCAGCGCAGTAGAGCACGTCACACTGCTCGCAGAGCGTAGCGGCCGGCTCCGGCGGGGTGCGGTCGCACAACTGGCAGATGGCCACCGCAGTCGCTGCGGACGTCCCCGGCGCCGCCCCGCGGCCCTGCTGATACCGCTGCACGATGGCCTCAAGCAGTCGGTTGCGCTGGAAGCCGCGCAGGCCGCGGTGGTCCAGGGAAGCGCTGCGGTGGCACTGCGGGCACGTGATGGAGCTTGAGGACGAGGACAGCGAGGAGCAGGCGGCGCCCCGGGCAGCAGCGGCGGAGGAGCCGGGAGGCGCGGGCACCATGGGCAGCACTCGAACCCCGTTTGGGGACTTGAGGCTCGGGGTGTAAGAGCCATAACCG
>NW_011495028.1:273615-274292 GCF_000754665.1 Bison bison bison
TGAGGACAGCGCTGAGCCTCGAGAGTGCAGAAGCGCGGGGGCAGGTGTTGCTCACCGTCCGGGGTCTGCACCGCGATGGTACGAGCACAAGGCAGGCAGACATTGTGGGAACACGGCAAGATGATGGGCTCCCGAAACAGGGAGCCGCACACTGGGCACTTCAGCTCCTCCTCCATCGCTGAGCCGGCGGAGAACTGCTCAGGGTGGAAGGTGGAATGGCCCAAGCTCCGCAGACGGGCAGAGAAGAATAAGTGAGGTTAGCACCAGTGAGATGGGAGGAGGGAGCATCACACGGGCATGACTACTTTGCAACCCATGGGCACGCCCCTCTGTCTGTCCTGGGGCCACCGCCCATAGACGATTAGGTGAGGGGGAAGAGGTAAAAGAGGGTCCTCACCTCCTGCCCGCGAGGCTCCTGCACCAGAGGCTTCAACCTGCGGCCAGAGTCCGGGGCCGGTCGGCTGCCCCCGCGGTGGCCTGCGAGATGCTTTAGGTGATGAATCAGCACTAGCGCCGCCGCCGGCAGTAGCGGGCGTCTCCTCTCCACATCAGGACCAGCTGCTGGGTTGCGGATCGCTAGCTCTCCCGTTTCAGCCCTTCGGTTCCAGATTCCAGTGGGCAGCTGTCCGGGGGCCCCCTTTGCCCTCTCCCCGCCCCTAGTCCGGGTGATCTTTGAG
>NW_011495028.1:274507-303733 GCF_000754665.1 Bison bison bison
ACCCTCCGCTTCGGTTCGCAGCCTCTTCTGCGGCGCCTCTGACCTTGGCCGCTCGACGCTGCAGCCAGCGGGCGGAGGGCGAGCGCCCGGCTGGCTCGGGAATCCCCTCTTGTCTCCCTCCCCGCGCAGCCTCCTCCCGACGCCGCGCGCCCAGGAGTTGTAATTTCCAGAGCCGGGAGTAGTGATGGGGAGGAGGGGAGGAGGGGAGGAGGAGGGAGGCGGAGTCTGCTCGGCGAATGAGAGCTAGCCTCTTGCTGCTAGGGGAGGCAAGGGGCAATTTTAAGGGTTCGCAGAGAGGATCATTGTTAATAACAATCTATTATTTGGATGGAAATTGCATCCTGAATTAGTACGACGACCCGTCCCGTCCCTGCCATCATCTCCCCTGCCCATTCCCCCTTACTCCCACCCGCCACCATAAAAGGGTAAAAACAGGATCCTAGAAAGCCAGTTGTTTACAAATGCAGCGATAGCACGGTTGACAGTCGCTTCCTAAATCTGATAGACCGAAAAATGCAGCAGCAAGATGTCGGACAACCTGGAGTCAAAGGGTGAGGTTTTATTTATGGATCAAAACCACAAGCCATCTTGTCTCTTCAATCGAGAGGGCTCCTGCACGATCGATGTCAGTCGTCTAATAGAGAGAGGACCCCGCACGGGATTTATGAAATGGGACTTCCTGGAGAAACGCGAAGACGAGCCACCTATGCCCGTTGGCCCTCGTAACCCATTCCCTGGACCCAGGCCTACCCTGCCGCCGAGCGGGCGGCGAGGGGCAGGCGGGAACGCAGCGACCATGGCTGCTAGTTTTATGAATGAAAAAATCTCCACATTGTGCCTCGCCAGTCGCGAGGAGAGCCTCCCACCCGCGGCCAGGCTGCTCTTCTGCGTAGCTGTTGTCTCTCCGCCGCCGGGAAGGATGGGTGGGGAGGCCCCCCGGGAACGCGGGGGCTGGGGGCTGGCAGGAGCAAGTGCTCGCGGCGCAGCCGGCTCTGCCTACCGACGCTTCACGCTGGCCTGAAACAGACACAAATTAGGAGATCGTTTGTTTAAAAACGACAAGAATATTGAAGTCAGGCCTCCTCCTGTTCTCTGGTTCTCCCGCGCTCCAAACAAAGGCATGAGAGGCGCCGCAGCGCCGGGCGGGGAGGCTCGGTGTCTGCCAGTCACCGGGCGAGGAGCGCGCCCACCGGGGCTGGGGCGGCCGCGGGAGAAAGCCGCCACCCTGGGGAGACCGGTGTCTGGAGTTAGGGGTTGGGGGCGGCGCAGGTAGACCCCCGACGGAGAGGCGTGCAGAGGTTTTCCTGACCGAACTCTGCGAGTCAGGATCCTAGGTGGGAATCTCGACTCCTTCGCTGATCAGTCGCTTCCACCCTGAGCGGTACTCATGCTTTCCTAGTCTCTGAGCCTGCATAGAATGGCAATAATACTTGTGTGTGAGAACTAAACGAAGTTGTCCTAAATACAGATTGCATATCTTACTTCCTGCTCTAAAATCTTGTGACTTTTCAGTTCGGCTTTGGCTACTGTTGAACAGCCAGCTTCCAGTTTGTCTTAAAGTTGAAGAGCAGGCCCACAGCGTGGAGTACACAGAGCAGCACAGAGTTAAAAGGCCTGACCGGAATTCTCAGCAGCAGGGAGCTTAGAAGGAGGATTCAACCAGGCCCAGTATTCCCAGATGGGGCCCGGTGACCACCCTGTTTTAATCTCCCTTCTATAATAAAGTCACCATGTGCTGCATCTTGCCTGCAATGCTTTGATAAGCCTTCAAGAAAGTTTCTATAGTGTTACTACTGCTGTGGGGTGGGGTGGGGTGAGGGGATTCGGGTGCGGGTGTACAGGTGTAGGTATGTCATGTGATCGAATCATTCAAAGATGCATTTGCTGTGATGCTAGCAGTATTATCACTCACCCCAGCCCATTCCAGCCACCTGGTGACTGCAGAGGAAATAATAATCTCTTATGATTCTACTGTGAACAGGCCTGCTTGCCAACCGCCCCCCTCCATCCTCAACCAGTGCATATGTCTGAAAGACACACTCTACTTCGTCATTTTCAGACCAAGGTAAACTGCTGGGAGGGCAGGCTGAGCATTGGGAGCTCTTGAGGGGGAGTGGAAATATGCCTGATCAGGACTAAATTCCAATGATTCTGTCACTCAAACTGAGCATGATTTTGTTTTCCATGGGAAGGAAGCTCAGAATTCAGAATTTTCCACCTGTGCCTTTCCCACCAGCCCCCTTCCATTCCCTCAATCCCATGATCTAAATCAGCTTAACCTTGTACAGCTGTTGCCAAGGCATTGCTCACTGTGGGGATTGGCATCCTTCAGCTGCTATGTAGGAGCTGGGGTTACACAGTGGTTCCAATAGCTTACTGTACATAACCATAATCACTAATAGTTGTCAACGTTACTCTAAAAAGCCTTCTTTCTGTCCCGAGTCATGTACCATACATATATAGGAAAATAATCTTACTTCTCTGATCCTCAGTTTTTTTCTATTATAAAATTTCAGGATAGAATTCATTGGTTCTAAAAGTGTCTGTATATTATTGATAATTGTTAAGAATGGAATCCCAGAGTCAGACACAACTTAGCCACCAAACAACAACAACAAGAATGATAGAGCTTACCTGGTGGTTCAGTGGTTAAGAATCTGCCTGCCAAGGCAGGGGCCATGGGATCAATCCCTGGTCCAGGAAGAGCCCACATGCCTCGGGGCAAGACACCACATGTGCCACACCTACTGAGCCAGCAAGCGCCACTACTGCAGCCCACTCGCCTAGAGCCTGTGCTCTGCAACGTGAAAAGCCACCGCAGTGAGAAGCCTGCATAGCTCCCACTCACCTCAACTAGAGAATGCCCATGCTTAGCACTGAAAGCTCAGTGTAGCCAGAATACACTGAGTGGTGCTCAGTCATGTCCGACTCTTTGCCACCCTGTGGGATTTCTTTCAGGAAGAATACTGGAGTGGGTTGCCATTTCCTCCTCCAGGGATCTTCTTGACCCAGGGGTTGAACCTGTGTCTCCTGCACTGGCAGATGGATTCTTTACTACTAGCGTCACCTGAGAAGCCCCAATAAGTAAATAAAAATTAAAAAAAAGAATGATATATCTTCCTTAATAAAAATGACTCTCATGAAGACATTTGATCCCAAGATTGAATGGCATATCCATTTTTTCAAGTCAAAATCTGGGCCTTATTTAGATAGTGAGGAAAATAATAATTTTCCATTGTAGCACTTGACAGTGTGTCCTTGACTATTAAGTTTTCTATAAAAAAAATGTCATAGACTGAGTGGTTTAAACAACTAAATTTACCACTCACAGTTCCAGAGGCTGAGAAGTCAATGATCAAAGCACTGGCAGATCTGATGTCTGGTGAAGATATCCCACCTCGATGCCAGACCTGCCTTCTTTATGGATCTTTACATAGAGAAAGGGAGAGCCCAGCAAGCTCTCATATCTCTTCTTTGCTGCTGCTGCTGCTAAGTCGCTTCAGTTGTGTCCGACTCTGTGTGACCCCATGGACTGCAGCCCACCAGCCTCCCCCATCCCTGGGATTCTCCAGGCAAGAACACTGGAGTGGGTTGCCATTTCCTTTTCCATTGCTTTAGAGTGAAAAGTGAAAATGAAGTCGCTCAGTTGTGTCCGACTCTTAGCGACCCCATGGACTGCAGCCTACCAGGTTCCTCCATCCATGGGATTTTCCAGGCAAGAATGCTGGAGTGGGGTGCCATCACCTTCTTACAAACATACTATTTCCACTCACAAGGGAGCCACCCTCATGACCTAATTACCTCCGAAAGGCCCCTCTTCCAAATATATTATGATGATAGTTAGGATTTCAACATATGAATTTTGAGTGATGTACACATTTAGTTCACAGTACAGTGTGAAATTATATTATTAAATTTTTTAATTTTGTTTTTTAATTTATTTTTGGCTGTGCTGGGTGGATCACAGCTTTGCCTAACTCAATGAAACTATAAATCATGCCATGTAGGGCCACTGAAGATGGACGGGTCATGGTGAGAGTTCTGACAGAATGTGCTCCACTGGAGGACCGAATGGCAAACCGCTTCTGCAGTCTTGCCTTGAGAACCCCATGAACAGTATGAAAAGGCAAAAAAATATGACACTGAAAGTTGAACTCCCCAGGTTGGTAGGTGCTCAATATGCTACTGGAGAAGAGCGGAGGAAAAGCTCCAGAAGGAATGAAGAGGCTGAGCCAAAGCGGGAACAGCTCTCAGTTGTGGATGCATCAGGCAGTGAAAGTAAAGTCCGATGCTGTAAAGAACAATATTGCATAGGAACCTGGAATGTTAGGTCCATGAATCAAGGCAGATTGAAAGTGGTCAAACAGGAGATGGCAAGAGTGAACATCGACATTTTAGGAATCAGTGAACTAAAATGGACTAGAATGGGAGAATTTAATTCAGATGACCATAATATCTCCTACTGTGGGCAAAAATTCCTTAGAAGAAATGGAGTAGCCCTCACAGTCAACAGGAGTCTGAAATGCTGTACTTGGGTGCAGTCTAAAAAATGGCAGAATGATCTCGGTTTGCTTCCAAGGCAAACCATTCAATATCACAGTAATCCAAGTCTGTCCCAACCACTGGGCTTCCCAGGTGGCACTGGTGGTAAAGAACCTGCCTGTCAATGCAGAAGATATAAGAGATGTGGGTTTGATCCCTGGGTCAGAAAGATCCCCTGGAGGAGGGCAGGGCACGCTAACATTCTTGCCTGGAGAATCCCATGGATAGGGGAGCCTGGCAGGTCCATGGGGTCTCAGAGTCGGATAGGACTGAAGCGACTTAGAGCACGCGCGCGCGCGCACACACACACACACACACACACACACGCTGCTGCTGCTGCTAAGTCGCTTCAGTCATGTCCAACTCTGTGCGACCCCATAGACGGCAGCCCACCAGGCTCCCCTGTCCCTGGGATTCTCCAGGCAAGAATACTGGAGTGGGTTGCCATTTCCTTCTCCAGTGCATGAAAGTGAAAAGTGAAAGTGAAGTCACTCAGTCGTGTCCGACTCTTAGCGACTCCATGGACTGCAGCCCACCAGGCTCCTCCATCCATGGGATTTTCCAGGCAAGAGTACTGGAGTGGGGTGCCATTGCCTTCCCTGCACACATACATGACCCAACCACTATTGCTGAAGATGCTGAAGTTGAATGGCTCTATGAAGACCTACAAGACCTTGTAGAATCGCTGCTGCTGCTGCTAAGTCGCTTCAGTCATGTCTGACTCTGTGTGACCCCATAGACAGCAGCCCACCAGGCTCCCCCATCCCTGGGATTCTCCAGGCAAAACACTGGAGTGGATTGCCATTTCCTTCTCCAATGCATGAAAGTGAAAAGCGAAAGTGAAGTCACTCAGTCGTGTCCGACTCCTAGTGACCCCATGGACTGCAGCCTACCAGACTCCTCGATCAGAACTAACATCAAAAAAAGATGTCCTTTTCATCATAGGGGACTGGAATGCAAAAGTAGGAAGAGCTACCTGGAGTAACAGGAAAATTTGACCTTGGAGTACAAAATGAAACAGGGCGAAGGCTAACAGAGTTTTGCCAAGAAAAGAAACTGGTCACCCCTTTCTAAAAACACAAGAGATGACTCTACACGTGAACATCACCAAATGGTCAATACCAAAATCAGATTGATTATATTCTTTGCAGCTGAAGATGGAGAAGCTTTATACACTCAGCAAAAACAAGACCTGGCGTTGACTGTGGCTCGGATCATGATCATTTGAATATTGCAAAATTCAGACTTAAATTGGAGAAAGTAGGAAAACCACTAGGCCATTCAGGTATGACCTAAATCAAATCCCTTACAATTATACAGTGGAAGTGGCAAATAGATTCAAGGGATTAGATCTTATAGACAGAGCGCCTGAAGAACTATAGATGGAGGTTTGAAATTTTGTACAGGAGACAGTGATCAAAACCATTCCCAAGAAAATAAATGCAAAAATGCAAAATGGTTGTCTGAAGAGGCCTTACAAATAGCTGTGAAAAGAAGAGAAGTGAAAAGCAAAGGAGAACAGAAAAGATAAACCCATCTGAATGAAGAGTTCCAAAGAATAGCAAGGAGAGATGAGGAAGCCTTCCTAAGTGAACAATGCAAAGAAATGGAGGAAAACACAATAGAATGGGAAAGACTAGAGATCTCTTCAAGAAAATTAGAGATACCAAGGGAACATTTCATGCAAAGATGGGCACAATAAAAGAAATGGTATGGACCTAACAGAAGCAGATGATATTAAGAAGAGGTTGCAAGAATACACAAAAGATATACAAAAAAAATCTTAATGACTGTGATAATCACAATGATCCCTCACCTAGAGCCAGACATCCTGGAGTATGAAGTAGAGTGGGTCTTAGGAAACATAAGTACAAACAAAGCTAGTGGAGGTGATGGAATTCTAGCTGAACTACTTCAAATCGTAAAACATGAAGTTGTTAAAGTGCTGTACTCAATATGCCAGCAAATTTGGAAAGCTCAGCAGTGGCCACAAGACTGGAAAAGGTCAGTTTTCATTCCAGTCCCAAAGAAGGGCAATGCCAAAGAATGTTCAAACTACTGCACATTTGCACTGATCTCACACGCTAGCAAGGTAATGCTCAAAAATCCTTCAAGGCTTCAACAGTATGTGAAATGAGAACTTCCAGATGTCCAAGTTGGATTAGAAAAAGGCAGAGGAACCAGAGATCAAACTGCTAACATCTGCTGGATCATAGAAAAAGCAAGAGAATTCTAGAAAACCTCTACTTCTGTTTCACTGACTATGCCAAAGCCTTTGACTTTTGCTGTGTGGATCACAGCAAACTGTGGAAAATTCTTTAAAAGATGGGAATACCAGACCACCTGACCTGCCTCCTGTGAAACCTGTATGCAGGTCAAGAAGCAACAGTTAGAACCAGACATGGAACAATGGACTGGTTTCAAATTGGGAAAGAAGTAGGTCAAGGTGGTATATTGTCACCCTGCTTATTTAACATATATGCAAAATACATCATGAGAAATGCCAGGCTCGATGAAGCACAAGCTGGAATCAAGATTGCTGGGAGAAATATCAATAACCTCAAATATGCAGATGGCACTACCCTTATGTTAGAAAGTGAAGAACTAGAGAGCCTCTTGATGAAAGTGAAAGAGGAGAGTCAAAAAGCTGGTTTAAAACTCATCATTCAAAAAATTAAGATTATGGCATCCAGTCTCATCACTTTATGGCAAATAGATGTGGGAACAATGGAAACAGTGACATACTTTATTTTCTTGAGCTCCAAAATCACTGCGGATGGTGACTATAGCCATGAAATTAAAAGAAGATTGATGCTTGGAAGAAAAGCTATGACAAACCTAGATAGCATATTAAAAAGCAGAGACATCACTTTGCCCACAAAGGTCCATATAGCCAAAGCTATAGTTTTTCCAGTAGTCATGTACGGATGTGAGAGTTGGACCATAAAGAAGGCTGAGCGCCAAAGAATTGATGCTTTTGAACTGTGGTGTTGGAGAACACTCTTGAGAATCCCTTGGACTGCAAGGAGATCCAACCAGGAAATTTCCTAAAGGAAATCAGTTCTGAATATTCATTGGAAGGACTGATGCTGAAGCTGAAGCTCCAATACTTTGGCCACTTGATGTGAAGAACTGCGTCATTAGAAAAGACCTTGATGCTGGGATAGATTGAAGGCAGGAGGAGAAGGATACGACAGAGGAGGAGATGATTGGATGGTATCACCAACTTGATGGACATGAGTTTGATCAAGCTCCAGGAGTTGGTGAGGAACAGGGAAGCCTGGCATTCTGCAGTCCGTGGGGTTGCAAAGAGTCGGACATGACTGAGTGACAGAACTGAACTGGACTTTGTTGCTTTGCATGAGCTTCCTTTAGTTGCAGTGCTCGGGCTTCTCATTGTGGTGGCTTCTCTTGTTGCAGCTTGTGGGCTCCAGAAAATAGCCTCAGCAGAGGTGGAACACAAGTTTAGTTGACCTGCTGTATGTGGAATCTTCCCGGACCAGGGATTCAATCTGTGTCCTTTGCATTGGCAGGCAGATTCTTTATTACTGGGCCACCAGGGATGTCTGCAGATTATATTCTTGTATATAATCTCATTTAATCCTCACAACAAGTCTGGAAAATCAACACATTGTCTTAATTTTAGGATGAATATATCTTTACATTTTAATGTTGCTGAAATCAGTAAGCATATTACAACTGACACTTCTCTCTCCACGCTTACCTTGAAAATTTCTTATTAAATTGATAGTGCATCTTCCAGTCACTAAGAATCATGGAAATATTTTATTATTTCCATTTTACAGGCAAGGAAACTGAGATGAGGACACTCAAGGTCTTACTATGGCTTTTAATGGTGGATCTAAAACTGGTCGGACTTCAAGTTCAAAGCATTTTCCTTTCAACCAGAGTTGCCAGTGAAGACTTGTGTCACAGTTACTGATGGACAGTCAAGGGGAGGTCAGGAATACTGGCGTCCATGCTCCCTTTCCTCACTTGGTCCATTGAACATGCAGCTCTCTGCCTTCCCAGGCTCCCCCACCCTCCAGGTCAAGTGTTAGTCGCTCAGTTGTGTCTGACTCTTTGTGACCCCATGGATGGTAGCCCACCAGGCTCCTCTGTCCATGGAGTTCTCCAGGCAAGAATACTCAAGTGGGTAGCCATTCCCTTCTCCAGGGGATCTTCCGAACCCAGGGATTGGACCCGGTCTCCTGCATTGCAGGCAAATTCATTACCATCTGAGCCACTAGGGAAGCCCCCTCCAGGTTAGGTGCATCTCTAACAAGCTCCTAGAAGTATTCTGTCTTATTCTTTGTATCTCTATCTTTGCCTGTCATTTTTGTTTGTATATCTCTCTCCTCGAGACAAGAAGCTTCTCAAGGATGGTATCCGTATCTATATTGTTTCCCAAGTGTGTTTCCTCTGCTATTTTCTGGCTCTGACTAAGTTTTCCATTTTTGTAGACCAACTGACTGGCTGTCAGTTTGAGAATATCCATTCCCTTAACCTTCCCTGAAAACCTTTGGTGGAAATAATTTTTTTTCCCTGTGGAAAATATCAACAGATCCACAAGGAAATTTTCTCTGTTTAATTCTGAAGTTCAAATCGGTTACTGAGTTTTTCCTTTGGGGTGTGTGTGTGCATATATGCTCTCCTGTACATATGCATCTTTTCTTAAAATTCTTTATTTATCCTAATCTTCTTAGTGTTTAACCTGATTATTCCTACTTGGTTCTTTCCTCCTTGACCATCTTCTCCTCGGTTCTAAATTACTTACCCTGGTGGGCCAGTGGTAAGAGTCTGTCTGCCAAAGCAGAGGACACTGGCTTTGATTCCTGGTCTGGGAAGATTGCACATGCCTCGGCGCAACTAAGCCAGTGCAGCATGGCCGCTGAGCCTGGGCGCCGAGAACCTGTGCTCTGCGAGAGGCCACAGCCGAGAGAGGCCGGTTCAACACAACTGGAGAGTAGCCTCAGGCTGCCAAAAGTCTGAGAGCAGCAATGAAGACCCAGCTCTGACAAAAATAAATAAATAAAATTTAAAAAGATAATTATCCCTCTAAAAAATTACTGAACTACTTACTGGTCTCAGAAAGGTGGCCCTATATTTAATTTCTAGTGTCATCCCAGTTGCTCCATTTTTCATGGCCCTTTTTATTTTAAAAGGGAAGCATTTGGACACATCTGAACAGCACATTAATAATTAAAATTCCGTGATGCACTGTCTTCAAGGCAGAGAAAAAGCACTCTGCTGAGTTACTTTATGTTCCAGCATGACTTTTATGCTTAAAATCCCAGAAACACTCAAGACAAGACAGAGGGTATTACTTCTCCTCAAAAAGCACAAATCAGTTACATAATTTACTCTGGGTAACACAGCAAGTTACAGGTAAAACAGTCAATCTGCTTTGCCCTTTGAATTTTAAGTATAAAATAGAATGGAATTTAAGGCTGTATCAGATAAAAATAGATGCTATAATCTCAAGTATAACAATCCCTGAAATATATCCTTAATGAAAACTTATGATATATTTTACTTTAAAAGGTAACTTTTAAGTTACCTTTTGTTTGTTTGTTTTTGACAGTGTAAGAGAAGTCAGGAAATTTAATAAAAATCTACAGCTCAAGAACCATCTGGTCTACAATAATTAGCATTTAATGAGAAGAAAGCAGCTACATCCACCTCTATGCCCCACACACCAAAGCTTCTTTATGGCGAAGTTAATGAGGAGCAATTATCTCTAGCAACACAAAGCATCCTCTCCAGGGTTTACAACTGGCTTCTTTTCCTGAAGGTAGACTCTATAGAGGAAACTTAAAACCCACCCACTTTCCCCTTCAAACATCCTTGACTGGTGCTTAACAGCTTCCTGTGTTACCTTTTCGGATGCCAAATATTGACTGTCTCTCCCCCCACCCCCCCAATCCTGAGCATCTTCTTCTCTATAGATCCGAAGACCCATTCTTGGAAAGTCTTCCCTTCTCTCATGGCATCCTTTGCAAGCAAAGTGTTTAGAATAAAGTCTCAGATGAAGCAAATTCACTCCAATTTACAAGACTCTATATACCCAGGGTATCTTTATAATGCGTGGAAACTAATATTACCACAAAAGCAATTTGAGCTTCAAATACTTACAGCTACACATTTCAGCCATGAAAACTGGAGTGCTTTTCATTTTCATGGGACCTTTTCATATATTTTCTCTAATCTGATCCTTACAGCAACACAGACTGGCCTAAGAGATGGTAAGACTGAGGGAGGGGCCCCCAACCCCCTGGTAGGTTCTCACCAGCCATGCTACTACAACTTGACCCAAACTTGGGCACAGGTGTTTAGTCCAAGGGTGGTTCCAGGCCAGACTAGGCTGATCAGAATCTTTTTGTCCTAAAATTGAAATCCAGAGAAAGAGTCTAGATGGGCCTCTAACACCCAAGTTAAGGAGCTGTCCTAGAAAAAGCCTAGAAACAGAGAGTGAAGAATAAAGCAGAAATACAGAGACAGCAAAGAGAGAGGGGGCCTCTGAGGGTCCCACAGTCTGGCATGTTTCTGAGACCCATCTATATTCCTGTCCTTGGGTTCCATAAAACATCCCTCTTATCTAATGATATTATGACACTCTATTTTCCTTTCAGAAAGGATAGGGGCTCAAACATGTACCAGCTCTCGCGCACATGGGCTTCAGTAATTGTGGGGCAAAGGCTCAGTTGCCCTGTGGCATGTGGGATCTTAGTTCCCAAACTAGGGGTTGAACCTGGGTCCCCTGCATTGGCAGGTGGAGTCTTAACACTGGACCACCAAGGAATTCCTTTATTTTTCTTCATTCGATATTTTAGTTGCCTCTTTTGGGGTGCTGAAATTGTTCTGCTCTCATTCTACTGGATTCTGGCTTTGACTATTCATTGATTTGGGCTTTCCTGGTGGCTAAGACAGTAAACAATCTGCTGTAGTGCAAGAGTAAAAGTGAAAATGAAAGTCGCTCAGTCGTGTCCGATTCTTTGCGACCCCATGGACTATACAGTCCATGGGATTTTCCAGGCCAGAATACTGGACTGGGTAGCCTTTCCCTTTTCCAGGGGAATCTTCCCACCCCAGGGTTGGAACCCAGGTCTCCCACATTGCAGGCAAATTCTTTACCAGCTGAGTGACAAGGGAAGCCCATGCAGAAAGCAATGCAGGAGACCTGGGTTCAATCTCTGGGTCGGGAAGATCCCCTGGAAAAGGGAATGGCTACCCACTCCAGTATTCTTACCTGAAGAAGTCCACGGTTTTGCTCATTTCATCCCTGGATGCTATTTTCTTCCAAAGGCTTGACCTTTCTAGTCTGCTAAGCTTCAGCTCCCTCTTTTCTCTCCGTCTGACCACAACTGTATTGGGTGTTGCCTTCCCTTTGGGGAGCTCCCTGCTTCCTCTTCCTGACCACAGTCAGAGTCATGGCTCCATGGTGGTGTTATTCTCTCCAGTTGATATTTTCTTAGACAGGGAATCAATGGGGTGTTAGAATGTACTTGTGGTCACTGTAAATCCAAAAGCCTCCCATATTAAGACAGAGAACAAACCCCTAAGGTTTGTAAACTGTTCAGTGTCTATATGAAATAGTAAGTTGGTTACTTGGTAGGAATAAGATCAGAAGAAGCTATGGAATGCTGTGCGTAAGTGATTTCAAGTCCTGACAGTTTTATTTACCCAATGCCCCTGCAAGAACACACCACCAAGGACAAGAAACTCATAGCCCCCAGGCAGGGCAGCTTCCATGTGGAGAGAGCTGAAGACAACCAAAACAATATCATGGTCCAGTTCACTCACCAAAAGCATTACTTTTATCAGGGAAGTCACTAGACAACTTAAGTAGCTTTGTAACATCAGTGGTGTTTGACTTAGTTCTATGAAAGAATCCCCCAAATTTTGGTAGAAATTTGACAAAACTTCTGGGGTCTGGAGTGGTATGGAGGTGAGGAATGTGGGCTTTGGAGCTGAACTGGATGGGCTTGGAACCACGGCTCTAGCCAGGGGAACTCTGGCAAGATGCCTAACTTCTCAGAGACTCATATTCCTCAGCTGTAAAATGGAGATAACAACTGTGAGCATGCTCAATTGCTAAGTCATGTCTGACTCTTTGTGACCCCATGGACTGTAGCCCACCAGTCTCCTCTGTCCACAGGATTTCCCAGGCAAGAATACTTGAGTGGGCTGCCATTTCCACCTCCAGGGGATCTTTCTCACCTAGAGATTGAACCTGTGTCTCCTGCATTGGTAGGAGGATTCTTTACCACTGAGCCACCTGGGCAGTCCACAGAGAGCTGGGACAACTTAGTGAAATCACACATACAAAGCATCAGGAAAAGTGGGCAATACAGAGTGCTCAACAAACAGGATGTATTATTACGCTACTACTTTTCTGCCCTCCAACAAGGTCATATGGTTGAGTCCCAATAGATATTTGTGAATGAATGAACTACAAGTAGACTATTTTGGCTAGAGTATAGGGCTATACTTGGGGATAGTGAGAAAAATGAGCGCATATCTTGCAGGAGCTACAGGAGGAGATGGGAGAGCTGTCAGATCTAATCTATCAGGAAATGAGTATAGTTCCTGGGAAAATATAGTCTGTGCTCCTGAGGAGCTTAATGTCTAAGGCAGATGTCACAGCAAGTCAGAGCAAACACAGAACTAATAAACTTGCTAAAAATAAACAACAAGGTTTTTAAAGTACAAAAGAAACAAGGGGAGATTTTAAATATTTATACTATTCATAGGTTAAGGGCTGAGCATTGACTTTAAAACTTTTAGTGAGGGACTTCCCTGGTAGTTAGTCCAATGGCTAAGACCCCAAAGTAGGTGTCCTGGGGTCGATCCCTGGTAAAGGAATGAGATCCCCCATGCCACAACCAAGAGTTCATGTGCTGTAACTAAAATATCGAAGATCCTGCATGTCACAACTAAGACCCAGCATAGCCAAACAAATCAACAAATAAAAATGAATATTAAAAAAATCTTTTAGTGAAACAATGCTAAATATAGAAATTATAACCAGCTTTTATACTTGCCCATCTTTTGGATACATGTAACTGAATAGTCGGAGAAGGCAATGGCACCCCACTCCAGTACTCTTGCCTGGAAAATCCCATGGACGGAGGAGCCTGGTAGGCTGCAGTCCATGGGGTCTCGAAGGGTCGGACACGACTGAGCGACTTCACTTTCACTTTTCACTTTCATACATTGGAAAAGAAAATGGCAACCCACTCCAGTGTTCTTGCCTGGAGAATCCCAGGGATGGGGGAGCCTGATGGGCTGCCGTCTATGGGGTCGCACAGAGTCGGACACGACTGAAGTGACTTAGCAGCAGCAGCAGCAGCAACTGGATAGTATTTCAACATAGTAATCAAAACAATCAATAATTTTTTATTCACTCATTTCTCTTTATCTCAAGATCCTCTTACTGGAACTCTACACCCACTGCAAAGTAATGATTGTCATAGTAGAATCAGAGAGTAAGAAAAGAGATAGTTCTTAGCATGTGATTCTCAAATAAGGTTTTTGAACTCAGGGCAAATACAATGTTTTAAGAGAAAAAAATTAACTTTCAGATATTGAATATAAAAATAATTCTGAGTTCTAAATAGCTCGGGACACATACTCTATGTAATAAATAATGGTTTTAGAAACTGTAAGATTGGTTAGAATCAGTTTTTCCTGCATCAGGAGAAAATAAAAACCAACCAAAAAAGCACCCCTTAAGAGAAGAAGGGACATGTTAGAAGGAGAGCTGAGATGCTGGTTTGTCACCAGGAAGATGTCACAGTCTGAGTTCTTATACTGGCCACGGGGGAAGGGATAAGGGGTCACAGATGCTTCGTGCAGGTCAGGGGGCCTGAGAGCAGAGAGTGTGCTGACTCCTGGGAGTGGAGAGAACGCTGCCAGCGTCACACAGAGGGCTGGTGGGTGAGAAGGCAGTGGAGCTGAAATGTGTCCAGACAGACAGGCTAAGGCAGCCCAGCTGGGTCCTGTACTCCCTGCAAGCGCCCCAGAAGCATAAAATGTTTTTTGTACAGCTTATTACGACTCATGTTCACCCTGGAACACTGGCAAAGCTAAAGCCGCCTTGTAGCCAGAATCTACAAGAACCATATGACCAGAAGCGAAGCTGGAAATCTGCTTGACATCCCAACTGATGTCAATGTGTGTGAGAATGACAGTTATGTGAGACTAGATGCTTATGCCCTTGTGCAGACATACGCTATCACAATGGAAAGTGCTCCAGAACTCAAGCACACCCCAGGGATGGGAGGAGGTGGGGAAGGGTGTTTGCCTAGAAATAACTGCCAGAGCATCTAATAGACAGAAAACAAATTTCCATCATCAGAAGAATCGTAGCTGAAATAAAAACTGAATTCACTCAGAGAGACAATAAAACATTACATTTCTTGTTCCCCTAAGTCCCTTGGCATGAGACTCATGGTTGTGGTGGTTTAGTCGCTAAGTCGTGTTCGACTCTTGTGATCCCATAGACTGTGCCCGCCAGGCTCCTCTGTCCATGGGATTCTCCAGGCAGGAATACTGGAGTGGGTTGTCATTTCCTTCTCCAGGGGATCTTCCCAACCCAGGAATTGAACCTGGGTCTTCTGCATTGCAGGCAGATGATTTACCAACTAAGCCATGAAGGAAGCCCATGAGATTCATACCTGATTCCTATATTCCCCAGTTTAACCATCACAGCAACATTGTGAAGTGGGATTATGACCAATTTCTAGATGAGAATGTAAAGAGTGGAAAACATTAAGTATCAATAACTGCTGCAGAGTGGTGGGACTGAAATTTAACCCACACTGTCTGATTGCATCATTTCTTTGAAAATGTTTGCGTACTTGCTGTATATCGAGCACACCTGATGAAGACGTTATTCCTGTTTTCATAACACATCTATGAAAATATGGCCACAGCACACACATAGGCCATGTAGAAGAGATGGTAAATTAAAATGTGTAACAGATATAATCTGGGGCATTCTTGTTCCTTGAAATCTAGATATTTTGATCCAAATTGGTGATTCCACACCTCTTCATAGAGCTTTTAAGAACTTGCAGGGTGCCAACAATCTCAATGTCATCTCTGCCTGTGACCATCTGCTATAACACAAGGCATTCTTATTCTTTACCATGTCAAATTGGAGAGGATACCCAGCTCTTTTTGAGTTTCCTAAATGCTCACCCTCTTCTGTCTCCAACTCTGTCCTAAGAGTTTGATCCAAGACTTGAATTGTTTGGATCTGAGCTTTGCAGTCTGGCTAAACATCTACTCTGAGCTTCTGACCTGCCCTCAATGGTCAAATGCTGGTGTTACCATGGCTGGACTGATCCTTTCATCTGTGTTCACTCTACGTAAACAAGCTTGCCAAAGAGTCTGAAAGTAGGTGATGTGGCTCTAAGAACTATGGGGTAAAGTCAAGTGATCTAACATACAGGTATTTAGAGTTGTAGGAGGAGGAGCGTGTGTTTGTGAGAGAGAATAGGACAGAGGGTGATAACTTGGTAGCTCAGCTGGTAAAGAGTCCGCCTTTGATGCAAGAGACCCTGGTTCAATTCCTGGGTTGGGAAGATCCCCTGGAGAAGGGACAGGCTACCCACTCTAGTTTTCTTGAACTTTCCTTGTGGCTCAGCTGGTAAAGCATCTGCCTGCAATGGGGGAGACCTGGGTTCAATCCCTGGGTTGGGAAGATCCCCTGGTGAAAGGAAAGGCTGCCCACTCCAGTGTTTTGGCCTGGAGAATTCCATGGACTATCCATTGGGTTGCAAAGAGTAGGACACGACTGAGCGACTTTCACTTCACTTCAGCTAGGGCAATCATTAAAAGTGGAATAGATAAGTCACTAGTGGAGGTGAACGGAATTATTTTTTAAATTCTCAATTCAAAAGAAGACAATACTAGACAAAAAAAAAAAGGATTAAAGAGCAGATTTGATACGTTGAAAACATACGAAGATTGTAGATCTAACTCCAATCATATTAACAATTACATTAAATGTCAATAATCTAATCACTTCAGTTAAAAAGCAAAGACTGAATTTTAAAAAGCAAGAAATCTATTTTAAATGTAAAGACACAAATAGGTGAAAATGTAAAATTATGTAAAAAGTTACTCTGTGTTAATATTTATAAAAGAAAGCTAGAGGGACTATACATCCAAAGTACATTAAAAATGAGACATGTTGGCAGAAATAAAAAGGACTATTATATAACTATGAAGGGGCAAATTTTTGGAGGGGGTAGTACTTTGCTACATGTGGGATCTTAGTTCCCCAGAGACTGAACCCCTGTGCCCTGTATTGAGAGCACAGAGTCTTAGTCATGGACTGCCAGGGAAGTCCCAGAAAGAGGTAAACTTAAGAACACAGCAATCCTAAATTTGTTTGCTGTGTGTATTAATAATAGCTTCAAAATATATAAAGAAAAAACTGGAAAGAAATGAAAATAGTCAAGTCTAATTATAGTTGGAAGCTTCATTACTTCCCTCCAATGACAAATAGGCAAAAAAAAAAAAATTAGACACTATATAAGACATGAACAATACCATTAACCAACTTGATCTAATTGACATTTACAGAACATTCCATCCAACAACAGCATAATACACAGTTTTTTCAATTGCACATAAAACATTTAGTAAAGTAATCCATACTCTGGGCTACAGAAAATAAAAAACAAATTAAAAAACACCTTTAATAAATTTAAAAGTATTCTCATCATAAAAACTATGTCTTTGACAATAATTAAAGAGCAAAACAAAACCAAAGTAGCATAAGAAAGGAAATAATGATGACCAGAGCAGAAATCAGTGAAATAGAATACAAAAAAATAACAGAGGAAATTAATAAATCAAAAAGTTGGTTATTTACAGCTCAATAAAGTTAATAAAGTCCTAGCGAGACTAATCAACAAAAAAGAGAAAAAATGAATTACCAATATCAAGAATTAAAAGGGAACATCATTACAGAGCCCTAGTCACTAAAAAAAAAGAAAGAAAGAAAGAAAGAAAAAGAAATAAGAACAATTTTATGACAATAAATTGTATAACTTTAGATGAAATGGATAAATTCTTTAAAAGACTCAAGCTACTCAAGAGGAAACAGATAAGCTGATTAGTCCTAAATAAAATTGAAAAAATGAAAAAAAAAATGAACTCTTAGTTAAAAACCTTCTCACAAAGGCTACTCCAAACCCCTGTGGCTTCACTGGTAAATTCTACCAAAAATTTAAGAAATTTTACCAAAAATTGAAAAAATAATAGCAATTTTGGGTAATTCCCTTGTGATCCAGTGAATAGGACTCTACACTTTCATTGCTACTGCTAAGTCACTTCAGTCGTGTCCGACTCTGTGCAACCCCATAGACCACAGCCCACCAGGCTCCCCCGTCCCTGGGATTCTCAAGGCAAGAACACTGGAGTGGGTTGCCATTTCCTTCTCCAATGCATGAAAGTGAAAAGTGAAAGTGAAGTCGCTCAGTCGTGTCTGACTCCTACCGACCCCATGGACTGCAGCCTACCAGGCTCCTCCATCCATGGGATTTTCCAGGCAAGAGTACTGAAGTGGGGTGCCATCGCCTTCTCTGACACTTTCATTACCACGTCCCAAGTTCAATTTCTGGTCAGGGAACTAAGATCCCACAAGCCACATGGTACAACCAAACAGGGTACAATCAATACAATAGAAAGAGTTCAAATAAGGATACTGACTTTTAAAAATAGCAATTTTATATAAGCTTTTTACCCTGATGTAAAAACAAGGCAAGGATCTTACAGAAAAAGAAATATACAGACCAATACCCCTTATAAACACAATAGCTAAAAATCTCTTAACAAAATTTTAACTTGAATCTTTCCATATATAAAAAGGACACTACTTCATGACCAATTGGTGTGCATGCATGCTTAGTCACTCAGTTGTGTCCAACTCTTTGTGACCCCATGGACTGTCGCCCCCCCCACCCCCCAGGCTCTTCTGGCCATGGAATTCTCCAGGTAATAATACTGGGCATTGTTAAGGCATCATTTCTTCCCAAATTAGTCTATAGGTTCAGTGCAAACTCAAACTCCAGCTTGTCATAGAAATTGACAAGCTGAGTGGTGCAACTGTCTGGAGAGTGATCTGACAGTACTTAGTAAAATTAAGAATGCACACTTCCAATATTGCCCTAGTGGGCCAGTAGTTAAGATGGTTGTGCTTCTGCTGCAGGGGGAGTTGGTCCAATCCCTGGTTGGTGAACTAAGAGCCCACATGTTGCATGGCATGGTCAAAAAAAAAAAAAAAGAATGAAAGAAAAAAGGAATACACACTTCTGGGGGAAGGGATAGTTAGGGAGTTTGGGATTGACATGGTACATTTCAATATGCATGCTGTTTTTAAAATGGATGACCAACAAGGACCTACTGTATAGCGCAGGGAACTCTGCTCAATATTATGTAACAACCTAAATGGGAAAAGAATTTGAAAGAGAATAGACATATATATGTACAACTGAATCACTTTGTTGTACACTAGAAACTATCATGGCAGTGTTACTCAACTATACTCCAATATAAAATAAAGCTGACTCTAAAGTTCACATAGAAATGCAAAGGATCTAGAACAGCCAAAAGGATTTTAGGGGAAAAACAAAAACACTTGAAAGACTCAAACTACATTATTTCAAGACTGACTATAACACTATAGTAACCAAGATAATAGGTGTGGCTTTAAAGATATGTATGTAGGCAAACAGAATAGAATAGATTCATATATACATGGTCAGTTGATTTTTTATAAAGCTACAAAAGCAATTCAGTGCAGAAAGGACACTTACTAGGTGTGGTTCTGGAACAATTGGCTATTCATATGCAAAAACCAAGCTATTACCTTGTATCATATATAATACATTAATTTCAAAGTGATCATATAAGAGTTACTGTGATAAAACTATAAGAAGAAAAGCTTTGTGACCTTTATTTAGGCAAAAAAATTTTTTAGATATGACAAAGAACAAACCATTCAAAAAGTTAATAAATTGGGCTTCTTTGAAATTAAAAATTTCTGCCCTTCAAATGACACTGTTAAGGAAATGAAAAGACAAACCACAGACTGGGAAAAAATATTTGCAAAATGCATAGCTGATAGAAGATTGATATCTAGAACATCCACCCCCCCTCAAAAAAAAATATGGGCAAATGATTTGCACAGACCCTTTACCAATGAAGATACACAGATGGCAAATAAGCACATAAAAAAGAAGCTTCATGTTGGTCATTAGGAAAATACAAATTAAAATCTCATGAGATACTACTGCATACTCACACAAATGGTTAAAATTTAAAAGCCTGACAATATGAAACACTGATGAGGATGTGAGCCAACTGAAACCTGTATCTGTTTCTGATGAGAATGAAATGGAACAGGCACTTAGGAATAGATTTCTGCCATTTCTTGTAAGTTAAACACAAATATAGCACACAGTCCATTCTTAGATATTTATTAAGAGAAATAAAAATCTATTGTCTAGGACTTCCCCGGTGGTACAGTAGATAAGAATCTGCCTACCAATTCAGGGGACACAAGTTTGATCCCTGGCCCAGGAAGATTCTACAAGTGGCAGAGCAACTAAGCCCGTGTGTCCAAGCTCTAGAGCCCATGCTCTGCAACAAGAGAAGACACAGCAGTGAGAAGCTCATGTTCTGCAACCAAGCGTAGCCCCTACCTGCCACAACTAGAGAAAACTGCATAGCAGCAAAGACCTAGAACAGCCAAATAAATAAATACTACATTGTTTACACAGAGACATATTTCAAGGAAATATTCAGAGAATTTTTATTTACAATGACCAACAACTGAAAACAATCCAAACCTACATTAACAGGTGAAGAGATAAATAATGATATATATCTACAATGGAGTATTACTCAGCAATAAAAGAATGACTTAATGCAACAACACCACATTGCATTGAGTGAAATAAATACAAAAGCTATCTACTTTACCATTCCATTTGCATGGCATTCCAGAAAAGGCAAAAAAAAAAAAAAAAAGATCAGGAACTGGGGACCGAGGAGAATTGAATGCAGAGGAAGCTTTGGGAAAAGCTCTATATGGAAATGTCTATATGTTGATTATGGTGGTAGTTGCATGACTCAAAATTTATCAAAACTCACTGAGCTGACCACTTAAAAATTAATTTATTTATGCAGGTTATATCTGTTAGTTTTATATTGCTGACCAATCAACAGAAACTCACCCTCTGAACTCAACAGTTGTGTGTTTTGATCTAGGGTGCGCTGTGGCTGGTTTCCCAGCTCAGAGTGTCACAAGGCTGAAACCAAGGAGGCAGCCACTGAGTTCCTGTCTGGATGCTCTGGAAAAAAATCTGTTTCCAAGCTCGTTCTTGGCATTGACAGAATTTAATTCCTTGAAGCTGTAGGAATGAGGTCCTTATTTCCTTGCTGGCAGTCAGGCGGGTCATCTCCTGGGTCCGAGAGGTCACCTGTTCTCTTTGCAGCACGATATCTTCATCTTCAAGCCAGCAGGGGCATGCCAACCCTCTGAATTCTTCTTCTGCCACCAGCCAGAGAAAATTCTCCCCTTCAAAAAGCTTATGTGCAAAGGGCAAGTCCACTTGCATAATGTTCCTATTTTAAGATCCCTATTTTAAGGAATTCCTGGGGGCCATCATGGAATTTTGCCTGCCATCATACCTAAATAAATCTTTCTTTAAAAAATTAAATTTCATGTAATTATACATTCAATGTTACCTTTTTGAAAATAATTAAATGATAAGTTTGGGACTGTCCCAAAAAATATGGTATATGTTGCTGCCATATGATTAAGTTATTTTCCTGCCACATATGTTAGGATAGCACAAAAAGGGACTAAGTAAGCTATCATATCCTGAAGCCTACCAAGTGCCAGACACATGCTAGGCATTTTATATAAATAAAGCAACAGGAGGACAAGATGGCAGAGGAGTAGGTGGATGTAGAGTACATCTCTCCATGGATACATCAGGAATAAACCTTCAGACACAGACGTGCATGCAGAACACCAACTGAGAGCGGACAGGAGTACCTGACCAGAGGAAAGAATATATAGAACCACACAAAACTCAGTAGGACGAAGGAACAAGGGGAAAAAACAGGAGTGTTGATAGGACTGGACCTGCCCTCAGCCAGTGACAGGACTGAAGCAGGGGTCTGATTTCTGCAGCGGTGCAATTGTCTGAGTCAGAGGAGAAACATTTAAGGCTGAGAGTGAAACAGCTGATCTGAGGCAGCCTAAATGGAACAAGAATCAGAGAGTCCTTGCCACAGCCATACATACCTTGGACAGTGATGCAGGTCCCCTGGAAGGCATAGGAGCTGGAAGCTGGAGTTTAGGGATTATGGAGAAATCCCAGGGCAAGGGCTGCTGTTGATGGCAGAGAGACAGATCAAGGGGATGTGAAGGAGGAGACTGTGGTGGGAAATGCCTGTGGAGGAAAGCCAGGCAGCCATGGAAGCAAGACAATACTGCTGAGTCACTCATAGAGGGTGGGACCATCACCATAGCCTCTCTAGCCCCACTACCAGCATCAGCAGCTGAACAATAGGGAGGCTGGCCTAGCAAATGCCTGAGGCACTGAACTACAGAGTAGGACCCAACCCAGGGTGCTCCTTTAAGTGCCTGACACACTGATCTACAGAATAAGACCCCAGCCAAGGGGGCCCCTCCATATGCCTGATGTGCAGAACAACAGAGGAGGACCTCAGGCAAGGGAGCCCTCTAAATGCCTGAATGGGTGGAGCTACGGAGAAAGACCGGCCAAAGAGGCCCTCTGATCGCCAGCTACAAGAGGCTCGAAAAAAGACTCTGATAGGGCCATAACTCCTGTGGCAGAGGTAGTCCATGTCCCTGCACACTAGATACCGCCAGGGTCCTGCAAGCCAAGCAGCTGCACCACCTTCGCGCTCATGTCTCACTGGGGCAGAGCTGCCACAGGCCAAAAAAGCCATACATCTATGCAAGCAGGATTGCTTCGGGAGTGTCCAACTCTTTGCGACCCTGTAGACTGTGGTCTGCTAGGCTTCTCTGTCAGGGAAGGGGGTTCTCCACACAAGAATACTGGAGCATATTGGTCAATACTGGTTGCCATACCCTTCTAGAGTGATATGTTTCCTGCTTCCCTAGCTGCCAACCCCTCAGAGTACCTGGTGCTGCCCAAGCAACCCAAGCAGCTGCACCTCCTCCACACCTGGCCCTCACAGGGGCAAACCCAAGTCCTCCAGGGCAACCTCAGGAGCAAACCCCAGTGGACAACCCACATGCAGAGCTAGAAATAAAACCACAGTTGAAACCTGGGGGCAGTGTGGCTAAGGAAGAAGACCCAAAAGATTCCCACCAGCTGTACAAGGTGCAGATTAAATCCACACAATCAACTAGGCACACTCTGTGTCTATGGAATATATAAAAGGCCATTGAGAGCTCCCACAAAAGAAAACACACTGGTTCTGGTAACTGTGGACACTGGAGGCAAGAACGCACAGGAGTAGGACCAGATTAGAATCAGAGCTGCCGCCACAGCAGGTCCAGAGATGTGGGATGGCATCCTAGGGAGGTGAGGTGGACTGTGACTCCCAGTGAGGGGAAGGACTCTGACGGCAATGACTCAAGAAAAACATTTACTATTCTTATGTTTTGACTTGTTCGTAGATTCTCTTGGATTCCCCCCCTCCCCATTGTAGTTGTTGATTTTCTTGGCATTATTAAATCTAATTAAGCTTTTGAGCTGCCTCCCACCCCCCAGTCACACTTTTTATTGTTGTTATAAACCTCTGCCTCTACATTGGGCTTTTGCAGTTCTGTGAAGTTTTTTTTTTCTTTCTTTCTCTTTTTTATAATTTTAATTTTTAGGCCTATTATATTTTTTCTACATTTATTCCTTTGTGTGCCTTTCTTACTATTCTTTTCCCCTTGCAGTAAATCTTTAATGTATATAAATCTTCTTTATCTACCTCTATTTAACTTTGCATATCTATTCTTTCTTTCCTTTCCTCTCAACATATTTGTTAGTTTGTTTTCATTGCTTTATTCCCCACTTGGCACCTTGCTTTAGTTTTGTTTTCCAGTTTGTGCTTTAGTTCTGTTCTTAACTGATAAATATAACTTTTGATTTCCTTTGTTCACCAGGTCAATCTACTGTATTTTATTTTTGTTGGAGTGTTTTGACTTTGCTCATGGGTGTATATGTATAAATGTATATTCTATTATTTTCATTATTATTTGCCTGATTTTGTAACTGCCATTTGTCTGGGGTTCATCTTTGGTTTCTCATTAGATATTTGTTTTAATCTCACTAATGCCATAACAAGACACTTGTGGAATCTTCGTTCCTGACCAGATATCAAGCCCTGAGCCTTTGGAGTGGGAGCACTGACTCCAGAACCCTAGACTACCAGAGAACTAACCCTAGGAAGTGTCAAATAGTGAGAAGTCAGACAAAGAAACCACTAGAATACAAGACTCAGCATCACCCAACCACCAGTAGCACTCTGTGCAGGACGCCTCATCTAAACAACAAACAAAAGAAAAATACAGACCCAGTCATCAGCAGACAGGATTACCACCTCACTCAGCCTTGCCCATCAGAGGAAAAACAAACAAAAACTCAGCACAAATCTCACCCCATAGGAAGCTTACATAAACCACTGGACCAACCTTAGGAGGGCAAAAACCAAAAGGAAGGAAGAATTTAACCTTGAAGCCTGGGAAAAGGAGACCTCAAAGACAATAAGTTTAAAAAAAAAAAAATGGAAAGGCAGAGAAATACTACACAAATGAAAGAACAAACTAGAAACACAGAAGTCCAAATAAATAAAGTGGAAATAGACAAACTACCAGAAAAAGAATTCAGAATAATGATAGTAAAGATGACTAGAAACCTTGAAAAAAAAATGGAGAAAATGCAAGAATCAATTAACAAAGACCTAGAAGAGTTAAAGAATAAACATATAGAGACAAACAACACAATTACTGAAATTAAAAATACTCTAGAAGGAATCAACAGCACAATATCTGAAGCAGAAGAATGAATCAGTGAGCTGGAAGATAAAATGGTGGAAATAACTTCTGAAGAGCAGAATAAAGTAAAAAGAATCACAAGAACTGAGGATACTCTCAGGGACCTCTAGAACAATATCAAATTCACCAACATTTGAATTATAGGGGTCCCAGAAGAAGAATAGAAAAAGAAAGGATATGAGAAAATTTTTGAAGAGATTATAGTTGAAAATTCCCCCAACTTGAAAAAGGAAATAGTCAATCAAGTCCAAGAGGCACAGAGTCCCATACAGGATAAACCCAAGGAGAAACATGCCAAGACACATACTAATCAAACTAACAAAGACAAAGAAAGAATATTAAAAGCAGCAAGGGAGAAGCAACAAGTAACATACAAGGGAAACCCAATATGCTTAAGAGCTGATCTTTCAGCAGAAACTCTGCAGCCCGGAAGGTAATGGCAGGATATATTTAAACTACTGGAAGGGGAAAAATCTACAACCAAGATTACTATACCTGGCAAGGATCTCATTCAAAATTGATGAAGAAATAAAAAGTTTTCAGACAAGCGAAAGTTAAGAGAACTCAATACCACCAAAGCAGCTTTACAACAAAAGTTAAAGGGACTAATATAGTCAATAAATACGAGAAGAAAAAAGATCTACAAAATCAACCCCAAATAATTAAGAAAATGGCAATAGGAACATATATATCAATAATTACCTTAAATGTAAATGGATTAAATGCTCCAACCAAAAGACAGACTGGCTAAATGGATACAAAAACAAGACCTACATATATACTGTCTACAAGAAACCCACTTCAGACCTAAAGACACATATAGACTGAAAGTGAGAGGATGGAAAAATGTAATCCATGCAAATGGGAAGCAAAAGAAAGCTGGAGTAGCAATCCTCATATCAGACAAAATAGACCTTAAAATAAAGATTACAAGAGATAAGGAAGGACACTAACAATTAGACCTAATTGTTAAGATTAGGAATTGTTAAGATAAGGAAAGACACTAACAATTAGACCTTAAAATAAAGATTACAAGAGATAAGGAAGGACACTAATAAAAAACAAGGACACTAACAAAGCTGGAGTAGCAATCCTCATATCAGACAAAATAGACCTTAAAATAAAGATTGCAAGAGATAAGGAAGACATAACAATTGTAAATATCTATGCACCCCACATAGGAGTGCATCAATACATAAGTCAAACACAGACATAAAAGGAGAAACTGACAGTAACACAATAATAGTGAGAGAGTCATTTCCTAGGCAGGTTGATAAGAAGTCTAGGGGTCCCCAAGGAGAGAGGGATCTGGAATTCTCAAGGAGGAAGAAAGGACAAACTTTTTTCCGTCTACCTTCCTTGAAAGTGGAAAGTGAAAGTGAAGTTCCTCAGTTGTGTCCGACTCTTAGCAACCCCACGGGCTGCAGCCTACCAGGCTCCTCCGTCCATGGGATTTTCCAGGCAAGAGTACTGGAATGGGGTGCCATTGCCTTCTCCAAAGTATACTGGAGTGGGTTGCCATTCCCTTCTCCAGGAGATCTTCCCGACCCAGGGATTGGACGCAGGTCTCCTGCATTGTAGGCAGACGCTTTACCATCTGAGCCACCAAGGAAGTTCTACTCTCCTTAGGATTATATAACAATAATGTATCCTGCCTGAGGACAGTCTCTGGATTAAACCTTCTGGCTAATCCTGTTATCTTAAAATATAAATTATGGGAGTAGGTCTGGTGAGGGCTTTACAACCTCCAGACATTCTTTTGATTCATTGGAGAGTATGTAACTCCACTGCTAACACTAGCAAGGCGGTACTCTTTCTACCCCCTTTTGATGTCTATGTCAGAAGCTTTCTCTATCTCCTTTATACTTTTATAAAACTTTATTGCACAAAGCTCTGAGTGATCAAGCCTCGTCTCTGGCCTTGGATTGAATTCTCCTCCGGAGGCCAAGAATCCCAGCATCTTTTCTGTGGTTCAGCAACAACCTTTCAATAGTAGGAGACTTGAACACCCCTACAGATAATCAAAACAGAAAATTGATAAGGAAACACAAGTCTTACATGATACATTAGATGAGATGGATCTCATTGATATTTTCAGTACATTCCATCCAAATGCAGAAGAATACACCTTCTTCTCAAATGTACATGGAACGTTCTTCAGGACAGACCACATCTTGGGTCATAAATAAAGCCTCAGTAAGTTTAAGAAAATTGAAATCATATCAATTACAAGAAAAAACTGTAAGAAATACAGACACATAGAGATTAAACAACACGTTTCTAAATAACTAACAGGTTACTGAAGAAATCAAAACGGAAATCAAAAAATTTCTAGAAACAAGTGACAATCAAAACATGACAACTTAAAACCTATGGGATGCAGTAAAAGCAGTTCTAAGAGGGAAGTTTATAGCAATACAATCCTACCTCAGGAAACAAGGAAAACATCGAATAGACAACCTAACTTTACACCTAAAGCAAGGAAAAAGAAGAACCACCCCCCTCCCCCATAATAAGTAGAAGGAAAGAAATCATAAAAAACCAGCGCAGAAATAAATGAAAAAGAAATGAAAGAAACAATAGCAAAGATTAATAAAACTAAAAGCTGGTTCTTTGAGAAGATAAACAAAATTGACAAACCTTTATCCAGACTCATCAAGAAAAAAAGAGACAAGAATCAAATCAACAAAATTAGAAATGAAAAAGGAGAGATTACAATGGACAATGCCAAAATACAAAGGATTATAAGAGACTGTTATGAACAACTATACGGCAATAAAATGGATAACCTGGAAGAAATGGATAGATTCTTAGAAAAGTTCAATCTTCCAGTACTGAACCAGGAAGAAATAGAAATTATGAACAATCCAGTTACAAGCACTAAAATTGAAGCTGTGATCAAAAGTCTCCCAAAAAACAAAAGATCAGGACCAGAATGCTTCACAGGAGAATTGTATCAAATATTTAGAGAAGAGCTAATGCCTATCCTTCTAAAACTCTTTCAAAAAATTGCAGAGGAAGGAGTACTTCCAATCTCATTCTATGAGGCCACCATCACCCTGATACCAAAACCAGACAAAGACAACACAAAAAAAGAAAATGACAGGCCAATATCACTGATGAACATAGATGCAAAAATCCTCAACAAAATTTTAGCACACAGAATTCAGCAACACATCAAAAATCTCATACACCATGATCAAGTTGGGTTTATTCCAGGTATGCAAGGATTCTTCAGTATACACAAATCAATCAATGTGATACACCATATTAACAAACTGAAAGAAAAAAGCCATATGATCATCTCAATAGATGCAGAAAAGGCCTTTGACAAAATTCAGCACCCATTTATAATTAAAGCGCTTCAAAAAATGGGCATAGAAGGAACCTACCTCAACATAATAAAGGCCATACATGACAAGCCTACAGCAAACATTATTCTCAATTGTGAAAAACAATGCGTTTCCCCTAAGATCAGGAGCAAGACAAGGGTGTTCACTTTCACCACTATTATTCAACATCCTTCTGGAAATTCTAGCTACAGCGATCAGAAAAGGAAAAGAAATGAAATGAATCCAGATCAGAAAAGAAGCTCTCACTGTTTTCAGATGACATAATTCTGTACATAGAAAACTCTAAAGATGGTATCAAAAAATTACTAGCGCTAATCAGTGAATTTAGCAAAGTTGCAGGATACAAAATCAGTACACAGAAATCACTTGCATTTGTATATGCTAACAATGAAAAATCAGAAAGAGAAATAAAGGAATCAATTCCATTCACCATTGCAACAAGAAGAATTAAATGTCTAGGAATAAACTGACCTAAGGAGACAAACTCTCACCCTGCTTATTTAACTTATGTGCAGAGTACATCATGAGAAACGCTGGGCTGGAAGAAGCACAAGCTGGAATCAAGATTTCCAGAAGAAATATCAATAACCTCAGATATGCAGATGATACCACCCTTATGGCAGAAAGTGAAAGAAAGAAAGTGAAGTCGCTCAGTCGTGTCTGACTCTTTGCGACCCCATGGACTGTAGCCTACCAGGCTTCTCAGTCCATGGGATTTTCCAGGCAATAGTAATGGAGTGGATTGCCATTTCCTTCTCCAGGGGATCTTCCCAACCCAGGGCTCGTACCCAGGTCTGCCACATTGTAGACAGACGCTTAACCATCTGAACCACCAGGGAAGAGGAGCTAAAAAGCCTCTTGATGAAAGAGGAGAGTGAAAAGGTTGGCTTAAAGATTAACATTCAGAAAACGAAGATCATGGCATCTGGTCCCATCACTTCATGGGAAATAGACAGGGAAACAGTGGAAACAGTGTCAGACTTTATTTTGGGGGGCTCCAAAATCACTGCAGATGGTGATTGCAGCCATGAAATTAAAACATGCTTACGCCTTGGAAGGAAAGTTATGAACAACCTGGATAGCATATTAAAAAGCAGAGACAGTACTTTGCCAACAAAGGTCCATCTAGTCAGGGCTATGGTTTTTCCAGTAGTCGTGTGTAGATGTGAGGTTGGACTGTGAAGAAAGCTGAGCGCCGAAGGATTGATGCTTTTGAACTGTGGTGTTGGAGAAGACTCTTGAGAGTCCCTTGGACTGCAA
>NW_011495028.1:304095-305468 GCF_000754665.1 Bison bison bison
ATTTGGGGCAGGAGGAGAAGGGGACGACAGAGGATGAGATGGCTGGATGGCATCACTGACTCGATGGACATGTTTGAGTGAACTCCAGGAGCTGGTGATGGACAGGGAGGCCTGGTGTGCATGGGGTTGCAAAGAGTCAGACATGACTGAGCAACTGAACTGAACTGAAGGAGACAAAAGAACTGTACACAGAAAATTGTAAGACACTGATGAAAGAAATCAAAGGCAACATAAATGGGTGGCAACATAAACATTCCATGTTCCTGGGTAGGAAGAATCAATATTGAGAAAATGACATTACTACCAAATGCAATCTACAGATTCAGTGCAATCCCTATCAAATTACCAATGGCATTTTTCACAGAACTAGAACAAAAATTTTCACAATTCATAGCGAAACACAAAAGGCTTCTGAATAGCCAAAGCAGTCTTTAGAAAGATGAATGGAGCTGGAGAAATCAACCTTCCTGACTTCATATTATACTACAAAGCTACAGTCATCAAGACAGTATGGTACCGGCACAAAAACAAAACTATAGACCAATGGAACAAGATAGAATGCCCAGAAATAAACCCATGCACTTATGGGTACCTTATTTTTAACAAAGGAGGAAAGAATATACAATGGGGCAAAGACAGCCTCTTCAATAAATGGTGGTGGGAAAACTTGACTGGTACATGTAAAAGGATGGAATTAGAATGCTTCCTAACATCACACACAAAGATAAACTCAAAATGGATTAAAGACCTAAAATGTAAGACCAGAAACTATAAAACTCTTAGAGGAAAACATAGGCAGAACACTAAATGACATAAGTCAAAGCAAGATCCTCATCACTCATTATTAGAGAAATGCAAATCAAAACCACAATGAGGTGCCATTTCATGCCAGTCAGAATGGCTGCAAAAGTCTACAAGCAATAAATGCTGGAGAGGGTGTGGAGAAAAGGGAACCCTCCTACACTGTTGGTGGGAATGCAAACTAGGTCAGCCACTATGGAGAACAGTGTGGAGATTCCTTAAAAAACTGGAAATAGAACTGCCTTATGACACAGCAATCCCACTGCTGGGCATACACACCAAGGAAACCAGAATTGAAAGAGACATGTGTACCCCAATGTTCATCGCAGCACTGTTTATAATAGCCAGGACATGGAAGCAACCTAGATGTCCATCAGCAGATGAATGGATAAGAAAGCTGTGGTACATATACACAATGGAGTATTACGCAGCCATTAAAAAGAATACCTTTGAATCAGTTCTAATGAGGTGGATGAAACTGGAGCCTATTATACAGAGTGAGGTAAGCCAGAAACAAAAACACCAATACTGTATACTAACGCATATATATGGAATTTAGAAAGATGGTAACC
>NW_011495028.1:305568-308004 GCF_000754665.1 Bison bison bison
GATGCACGATACCGGATGCTTGGGGTTGGTGCACTGGGACGACTCAGAGGGATTGTATGGGGAGGGAGGAGGGAGGAGGGTTCAGGATGGGGAACACATGTATACCTATGGCAGATTCATTTTGACATATGGCAAAACCAATACAATATTTTAAAGTTAAATAAAATAAAATTAAAAAACAAAAGACACATATATCCCATTGTTCATTGCAGCACTATTTACAATAGCTGGAATATGGAAACAACCTAGATGTCCATCTACAGATGAATGGATAAAGAAGTTGTGGTACATATGCACAATGGAATATTACTCAGCCATAAAAATGAATGCATTTGAGTCAGTTCTGATGAGGTGGACGAACCTGGAACCTATTATACAGAATGAAGTGAGTCAGAAAGAAAAAGATAAATATCGTATTCTAACACATGTATACAGAATCTAGAAGAATAGTACTGAAGAACTTCATTACAGGGCAGCAATGGAGAAACAGATATAGAGAATAGATTTATGGACAGGGAAGAGGGGAGGAGAAGGTGAGATGTATGGAGAGAGTAACATGGAAACTTACATTACCATATGCAAAATAGATAGCCAATGGGAATTTGTTGTATGGCTCGGGAAACTCAAACAGGGGCTCTGTATCAACCTAGAGGGGTGGGATGGAGAGGGAGACAGAAGGGAGGTTCAAAAGGGAGGGGATATACGTATACCTATGGCTGATTCATGTTGAGGTTTGACAGAAAACAACAAAACTCTGTAAAGCAAGTATCCTTCAATAAAAAAAATAAATTAAAAAGAAAAAAATACTATGTCATTGAGGTTTACCAAACATCTAAAGGAAAAAAAAAAAAAAAAACTAAAATCAGTGTACACAAGTTTTTCTCTACAGTACAAAATTAGAAAACTTTGCCATCATTTTATTAGGCTTGAATAAGCTAGATTCCAAAACCTGCCAAAAATATACTAATAAGTAAAATTCTGTAAAAAAAAAAACAACATAATTTTAATAAGATAAATTATTAAAAGAATAGATGATCACTTCAAACTATTCTATAGATGTATAATACAGCAGAGTTAACTTCTTTAATTCCAAGAATAAAAGTTATTTGACTTTTATACCAAGTTATCAAATAAGTGATCAAAATTGATTTTAAAATGAAGGCAAATTGGTACACCACTATTAGGAACAGCATAGAGGTTCTTTAAAAACTAAAAGTAGAGCTACCATATAATCCAGCAATCCCACTTCTGGGCATATATCCAGGGAAAACCATAATTTGCAAGGATACTTGCACCCCAATGTTCACTGCAGCACTATTTACAATCACGAAGACACGGAAGCAACCTAGCGATCCATCAGTGTATGAAGGGATAAAGATGTGGTAAATACGTAAATGGAATACTACTCAGCCATAAAAAGAATGAACGAGTTGTCATCTGAGTGAAGAGAGTCAGACAGAGAAAAAGATAAATATATAATATTGCTTATATGTGAAAATTTTAAAAAGTGGTACAAATGAATGTATTTATAAGACAGAAATAAAGCCACAGATGTTGAAAAAAAAAACTTACGCTTTTTTTTTCAATGGGAAAAGGGGGGAAAGATAAACTGGGAGAGATAACTACTAAGAACCTACTATGTAGCACAGGGAACTCTACTCAATGTTCTGTAACCACTTATATGGGAAAAATGTAAAAAAGAGTAGATGTATGTATATGTATAACTGATTCACTGTGATGTTTGAAAGTTTGAAAACAGTATGGAGCTTCTCAAAAAACTAAAAATAGAACTACTGTATGACACAGCAATTCCACTCCTTGGTACACATTTGAAAAACAAAACAAGAACAATAATTTGAAAAGATCCACACATCCCAGTGTTCACAGTAACCTTATTTACAACTGCCATGATATCGGGAAGAAAACCAACCCAACTGTCCATCAGCGGATGAGTGGATAAGGCAGATGTGGTCCTCTGCTCAGCCAAAAAAGAAGCGTCTATTGCCATTTGCAGGAATATAGACAGACTTGGAAGGCGTTACACTAAGTGAAATGTCAGATAGAGAAAGGTAAATACTGTATTGTATCACTTATGTGTGAAATCCAAAACAACAGCAACAACAAACTGGAAAGTATATCAAAAAACGAAGCAGAATCACAGATAAAGGGAAAAACTAGTGGTTATTACTCGTTTTATGAAGGGCCAACATAGGGGTGTGGTAGTTGAAAGATACAAACTGTTGCGTATAAGATAGGCTACAAAGATATACTGTAAGACCCAAGGAACATACCAGTACTTTGTAATAACAGTAAATGGAGTATAGACCTTAAGAGTATATAAAAAATAAAATTAAAATGTCATATGATCATCTCAAAATAAAAAGAGTGACAAAGGGCCTCTGAATCAAAGAGAATAGTGTGTGTGGGTGTGTGTGT
>NW_011495028.1:309605-325950 GCF_000754665.1 Bison bison bison
AGCCCCCAGGGAAGCTCAAGAATACTGGAGTGGGTAGCCTATCCCTTCTCCAGGGGATCTTCCCAACCCAGGAATCAACCTGGGGTCTCCTGCATTGCAGGCGGATTCTTTACCAGCTGAGCTACCAGGGAAGCCCCCTACAGAGTGGAAGGGGACTCCCAAATTTGGAATCCCCCAGATTTTTGGCACCAGGAATCGGTTTAGAGGAAGATAATTTTTCCACCAAATGGGGGAGGGCAGAGGCGAGGGGATGGTTCAGGCGGTAAGGTGAGTGATAGGGAGTGGCAGATGAAACTTTGCTCACTGCCTGCTGCTCATCTCCTGCCTTGCAGCCAAAGTCCATATCTGTACCAGCCCATGGCCTGGGAGTTCTGGACCCCTGCTACACAGGATTAGCTCCCCTGGCCCCAGTTTCTTCCCCCTTTTCTCCAACCTGCACTGCCAGATCTCAGAATGGTTTAGTCTGTCTGTGTGCTAACAGCTGAGGGTCAGGAAGCAAGTGAAGTGACACTAACGTGCTTGGCTACCAATAGGTTCCCTCCTCACCCTGGAGAGAGAGCGGGCTGAGAAGCAGCACTGGGCAGTGAAGAGGGAGGGAAGATGTTTTCCTGGGCTGGAGCTCCTCAGGCAAGTGCCTGGGAGAATGGGAAGCTTTGGGTTGGAGTGAGTAGAGATACCCACCCCAGAGAACCACTGCTGACTTTTATCTTTTCTCCCCAAAGCTGTCCTGTCCCCAGTTTCTGCTTTGCTGAAATATATTCCTAACTCTATCCCCCACCCCCGCCAAGGTTTTCCACATCAGAAGAAAGCTTTGTGCACCCAGCTGCCTAAGGAAAAGGGCTTCCCAGGTAGCACTAGTGGTAAAGAACCCGCCTGCCAATGCAGGAGACATAAGAGATTGGGGTTTGATCTCTGAGTCAGGAAGATCCCCTGGAAGAGGGCGTGGCAACCCACTCCAGTATTCTTGCCTGGAGAATCCCATGGACATTGGAGCCTAGTGGGCTATAGTCCAGGATTACAAAGAGTCCTACATGACCAGAAGCAACTAAGCATGCACACACACCTAAGAAAAAAACCCAGCATTCACCTGGGATTCTCACCTTTATCTCACATCTCAATTCACCACCAAGTCCTGTTCGTTCTACTTGTAAAACTGATCCACAATCAGCCCTCTATCCCTCATTTCCACCCTCACTTCTATAGTCTCTAGGTGTGTTAAGTTGCTTCAGTCATGTCTGACTCTTTGTGACCCTATGGACTGTAGCCTTCCAGGCTCCACTGTTCACATGATTCTCCAGACAAGAATACTAGAGTGGGTTGCCATGCCCTTTTCCAGGGAATCTTTCCATCTCAGGGATGGAACCAGCGTCTCTTATGTCTCCTTCATTGGCAGGCGGGTTCTTTACCACTAGCGCCACCTGAAGCCACCATCAACTTTCCCCTGGACTAGTCTAGTACCTTCTTAGCTGCTGTTTAGTTTAGTCTTGCTCCTTAATCCAATTCAGTAGCTACAGTGATTTAAAGCACACACACTCACATACTGTGTCACTCTTCTCACTGCTTGAAATCCTTCTATTGCTTCCTCTGCTGTTGTGATAAATTCCAACTTCTTATCAGGGTCACAGCCTGGTGAGGACACAGCCCTGCTGACTCACTTTGTATTTCCAGTCCTTTTCCCCTTTGCTCACCAGCTCCTGCCCCACTGGCCTCCTTGGGGCTCCCAGGACACTGCAAGCCCTTCCTGCCTCCTGCCTAGCATGGAGGGGGCCCCTTCTAGGAAATCCCTACCCCAACCTGGCTTTTGGGGAGCCTTCTCTGACCAGTCCCTCTTTTAAACTATTTATCTTGTTTTGTGTGTGTGTGTGTGTGTGTGTGTGTTTTGTTTGTCTTGAAAAGCAAGTGAAAGTGTTAATCCCTCGGTCGTGTTTGACTGTCTACCATCCAATGACTGTAGCCCACCAGGCTCCTCTGTCCATTAAATTTTCCAGGCAAGAATGCTGGAGTTTTTTGCCATTCCAGGGGATCGTACCCACCCAGGCACCTAACCCAAGTCTCCTGCATTGCAGGCAGATTCTTTACCTCTAACCCTGATCCTGACCCTAACCTTTTGGTTTTGTTTTATTGTTTATTTTCTGTGTCAGTGTGGGTGTGTGGTGGTGGTGGTGGTGGGCGGCGCGTTGTTTGTTTTTCTTTTTATTTAAAGAGGTTTTCACAGTCTGCAGTTATCTGCTTTCTATTTATTGACTTTTCTGTGGTTTGTCCCTGACTGAAATTCTGGTCTGGAGGGCAGGGTCCTATTTACTGTTCTCTGTGCTGAGTCTAGCACAGCGTTTGGCTCACAGTGGGTCCTAAATGGCATTTGCTATTGAAGGAGCAGTGAATTAGGACAGATGAGTAAGTGGGAAGAAGTGCTGGGCCTGCGGTCTTGCTCAAGCTACGTGTCATCTACATTCTTGAACACAAGCTGGAGGCTGGGGCATGGTCTAGGAGGAAGGGAAGCCCACTCAGGTTTGGGAGGGTGCCCGGCAAGCATCAGGGCTGTGCATGCCCAACCATCATGGGGGCACAGTGCTCCCTCACCTCACTCCCACAAAGCGGTCCCCTCCCCCATGCCACACTTCCCGGCTGTGGAGACGCTGTGGAGGTTGAGGGAGCCAGCAGCCTGCAGACCCACACATGGCGGGGATTAGAACTGAGCCCTTCGGGGCCTACTAAGCAGCTTAACCCCCAAATCTGCCTCTGTTGTTTGCCAGACATTCCAGAACATTCCTCTCACCCTTCTCTTCAGCCTCCAGCAGAGGCAAACTCATAAAGGCCTCTTTCACCACACACATATGCATTGTGTGTGCCAGCTTCAGGCTATTTAAGCAAGACCTAGAACTGGCTGTAGTTCAAAGATGAAGGGATTCTGGTATTTATAGCTTTAGTGAGGCCTTTGGGCCTTTAGGGGTGGGAAGCGTAAGTAAACTTCAGCTCTCGGAGTTGAGTTTTCTATGAGGTTACTGCATAAAAAGCTCAGTTTAACAGCAGTTCTGACTGCAGTCCTTGTAGAAAATGTTGTAACTTGCTCCCTGGGGTCAGCACACAGCTCCCTCTCCAAGACACACTGTAAGGGCATTCTCAAGATTCATGTTTTATGCTCTTTATTTCCAAGAAAAGGGGAAAATTCCTGCTAAGTGGAAGAATGTGTAGCCCAAAACCAAGAGTAGAATTTGTGGATTTCCTGCTGTCTTCTTCCTTTTTCCTGTAGGGCATTTGGAAAAATTTCATCACCACTACAAATCCTAAGTTACTCTGTCAACATGCTGGGTCCAAAAATGACCTGCCTGGAGCTATTGTGAAAAATGGGAGAAAACACTCCAAAAAATGCTAAGTATCTCCACCAGCAATGCTTTGGTCACAGCCAAAAAAAAGAAGAAAATGAAGAAAAAGAATTCAGGACATGAGTTGAGGCCACTGAAGAAGAGCTAAAAGACAAGGATATTTGAAATGTCGGTGTCCCAAGGTATTTAGAAGCTAGCTGCAGAAAGGAACAGATGAGTTGCAAGGGGAATGAAAATTCCTTATGGGCCAGAAATGTAAAGTCATACTACAACTCACTGATGGTTTTAATGCTTATAGAATATTTATAGTAAAGAAACGAAATTGGTAATTGGGCCAACGGCTGCACGTGAAGCCTCTGTCTAAGGTTGAGGAGCAAGCTGTTTTTAAGACAGAAGACTAAACTAGGGGGCAGAAGGCCATCCATGCTACCATTAATAAAAAGCTCAGGCTGCCCTGGGAGTGTTACATCTGTTATCTTCATCTAAACATTGAAAATATGCCTGGAAAGTGGACATCATCATTCACATATTACAGATGTACAGATTGAGGTTTAGTAATGACTAAATCTCTTTTGTGTATAAAGTTACAGAGCTCATGTTAGGTAGCCCACATTTTCCCTTCTTGACCTTGCTATTGTCACGCGAGTGTATTTTCCTCGGTTCTTTGTCTCGTCACAACAAAGATTTGGAGCAACCGACATTAAAGCCCTCGGCGCATCACAGCTCTCAGGTCTTGGAAAAACCATGTTACAGCTCTTAAGCAAATCAGTGTTACAGCTCTATTTTATTTAGAAGATAGCAGGAGAGAGAGAGAAAGAGAGAGAGAGAAAAGAGCGCACGCACGCGGGAGAGAGAGTCCGAGAGAAAGCGCTTTGGCTCTTCCTTTTATATGTTTTTTTCCTCCACCTGGGCCTTCCCTATGCAAATTGGGCTTAGCCAGGAGTGCTGTTTGTTCTGCCTGAAGTTTTCACTGTGGTCCTCGGACTTTCCTTTGACCTTCCTTGTCTTTTAGCCACCGCCATTTTGGACTCCTTTTCCGTATTCTACCTACCTAACACTATGGAATAAGAAGAGGCAGTCTGGCATAGTGAATATGTCATGGATTCTGGAATCAAATAGGCTGAGGTTTAAACCCCAACTCTAAACACCTACTAAATGAGTAGCTATGGAGAAACTGTCTCACCTCTTCAGAGTTCAATTTCTTTCTCTGTAAAAGTTGGGGAAGTTTCAACACTAGCTATCAGAGTTCAACAACACATTGAAAAGATTATACCCTAAAACGAATTGGAATTTCTTTCCGGAATGTAGGAACTGTTCAACATACAAAAGTCAATCAACATACCACATTAATAGAATGAAGGTGGGGGGGGGGGGGAATGATTATCTCACTGGATGAGGAAAAAGCGTTAGACAAAATTCAAATACCCTTTTGTGTATTGAAAACGCTCAGCAAACTAGGAATATAAAGAAACTATGTCAACGTAATAATGGTCATATGTGAAAAGCCCATGGCTAACTTCGTACTCAATAGTGAAAGACTGAAAGATTTTCCTTTAAGATCCAGACAATAATGCCCACGTCTGAGTCTCAAGGGAGAACTCCATGTTGAGGAATGGCAGGATGTGCAGATGACAGCTGAGGCCACCCAGACTCTGCTCGCAGCATGTGGGTGTTGAGTGGCACCCACTGGACTAGAGATGCTGCCACTGATATGAAAGCCAAGTTGGCAGTAGCCAAGCCTGGTGCTTCTCAGCCAAGGTTGTGCTGGCAGGCCAAAAATATTCAGGTGAAGCAGAGGTGAGGTAATTAGGAGAGGCAGAATTGCCTAGATCAAAGTCCAGGGATCTAGTTGTTTATCTTTCTGCTGGAGGAGGGCTTTGGTGTTGTGGTGCCTGAGCCTGAAGTCTCGGCCAGCACTAGAGGTAATCTCCCTACAAGAGGAATAGAGGTCATCAAGAGAGGCCAAGAGAAATCTTTTCTCATGAGATTTTCTTGGGTGTGTTTTCCAGGAGTACTGGACAAAGGAATGTTCTTTTTGGTCATATTGCTTTTATTAGTAGATGAGGCTGCCATGACAAAGTACTGTAGACTGAGGGGCTTCACCAACAGACATTTGTCTCTCACGGTTCTAGAGCCAAGAAGTCCAAGATCAACGTGGGTTCATTTTGAGGCTTCTTCTCTTGGTTTGGAGGTGGCTGCTATTTCACCATGAGCTCACATGACCTATTCTTTGTGCACGTGCTGAGAAAGTGAGGGAGCAAGACAGTGGTGTTCTTCTTCAGTTCAGTTCAGTCGTTCAGTCGTGTCCGACTCTTTGCGACCCCATGAATTGCCAGGCCTCCCTGTCCATCACCAACTCCTGGAGTTCACTCAGACTCACGTCCATCGAGTCAGTGATGCCATCCAGCCATCTTATCCTCTGTCGTCTGCCGGGGTCCAGCCCCGGTGGATCCAGGGAATTCGAAGCAGGGACGGTGTCGGCGAGGATCAGGAAACAACTGCTTAATTAAATGTTAATTAAGGATATAAAGAGTAATAGAATAAGGATAGCTCAGTGAGGAAATTCAGTGGAGAAAAGAGGCTGAATAATTCAGCCAGAAGGTAAGAGAAAGAACAACATGGGGAGACCAAGTTTCGGTGAACAAGGCCCACACTTTATTTTCCAAAGTAGTTTTTATACCTTAAATTATGCATAGAGGATAATGGGGGAAGGGGTAGAGTCATGCAGTAAACCAGGCTTTCTTCCTGCAGACTTATCATATGCAAAAGTTTAGGTGATTTGCATCATCTTCTGGCCTGGAGGCCTGTTAACATTTTAAGACCCTTTCTTCAGAAAACTTACTTTTCTCTAAAGGTGATTGGTCAGGAGCCACCCTCCAAAAGCATTAGATAAAGTTGCATTCCTACAGAGCAAAGGTGTGGTGGGCTGTAACAAGAAAATGAATTAACTCAAGGGTCCCAGGTTACAAACATTAAAGCTACTACTTACACCAATTATATTAATCAATACACTGCCAGGGACACAGCAGGTAAGGGATATGGAAACTTAGCAGCAAACATTGGCCCAACAAGTGAAAATCCCTTCACCAATACAATTTCTAATCAATCTTTTAACTGCTCAAAGGAATCTGTATTTAGACAGTTTAGAACATCTCATGCCTCTCACAGTTGGGAGGCTCTGAGCAATCACATGTGGCCGGAAAAACCTATTCAGGCAGGCTAGAGGACTTCCAAAGGAGTTTGTAGGTTGAAACACTGTCACACCCAGGAATTATTAACTGGAGCTGTAAGCTAATTCTTTTTTCAGAGAGAGGTAGTGGGGGACAGCCCCCCATAAAGTCAGAGGTGTAGGTGAAAGCACAAAGCAGAAAGTAGGCAGACTCTGGTTTGGGGGGTAGATGCTCAAGAATTTCCAGGGGAACTCCTGAGGCTCGATCCCACCTTTGCGTATGCCAAGACTCCTTCCTCATGACCTTTGCCATGGGCGGAGCTCGCTCCCAGCAGTCGTCCCCTTCTCCTCCTACCCCCAATCCCTCCCAGCATCAGAGTCTTTTCCAATGAGTCAACTCTTCGCGTGAGGTGGCCAAAGTACTGGAGTTTCAGCTTTAGCATCATTCCTTCCAAAGAAATCTCAGGGCTGATCTCCTTCAGAATGGACTGGTTGCATCTCCTTGCAGTCCAAGGGACTCTCAAGAGTCTTCTCCAACACCACAGTTCAAAAGCATCAATTCTTCGGTGCTCAGTTTTCTTCACAGTTCAACTCTCACATCCATACATGACCACAGGAAAAACCATAGCCTTGACTAGATGGACCTTTGTTGGCAAAGTAATGTCTCTGCTTTTGAATATGCTGTCTAGGTTGGTCATAACTTTCCTTCCAAGGAGTAAGCATCTTTTCATTTCTTGGCTGCAGTCACCATCTGCAGTGATTTTGGAGCTCAAAAAAATAAAGTCTGACACTGTTTCCCCATCTATTTGCCATGAGGTAATGGGAATGCCATGATCTTCATTTTCTGAATGTTGAGCTTTAAGCCAACTTTTTCACTCTCCACTTTCACTTTCATCAAGAGGCTTTTTAGTTCCTCTTCACTTTCTACCATAATTAATTGATGCTGAGAGAAGCAGCAGAAAAAGCTTGGAATTCAGAGTCAGATTTTAATCACTTTTAAGTATATAATCACTTGTATTTTAATCACTTGTAAGTATATAATTTAGAGGCGTTAAGTACATCCATCCATATTGTTCTGAAACCATCACCACTGTTTTTCCTAGAACTTTCTCATCATTGCAAACTGAAACTGTATCCTTTAAACACTAATTCCCCATTTCCTCTTCCTCCCAAATTCTGGCAGCAACCATTCTACATTTTGTCTCTATACAAATGACTACTCTAGATATTTCATGTATTTGTATTTGTCTTTTCATGACTGGCTTATATCACATAGTGTAACGTCTTCAGGGTAGCATGTGTCAGAATTCCTTTCCATTTTATGGCTGAATAATATCCCATTATAAGGATGTATCAACACCACATTTTGTTTATCTATTCACCTGTCAATGAGCACGAGAGTAGTTCTTACCTTTTGACTATTGTGAATAATGCTGTCATGAACAAAGGTATACACATATCTGTTTGAGTTCTTGCTTACAACTTTTTGGGGTATGTATTTAAGAATGGAATTACTAGCTCATAAGGTAGTTCTATGCTTAATATTTTGAAGAATCGTCATACTGTTTTCCAAAGAAACTACAATATTTTACATTCCTACCAACATGCAAGGGTTCCAGTTTCTCCACATCATCTTCAACACTACTTTTTTCCAGTTTTTTTTTGTTTTGTTTTTGGTCAAAGCCATCCTAAAGGGTGTGAGATGATATCTCATTGTGGTTTTGATTTGCATTTCCCTGATATCTAATATGTTGAGCATCTTTTCATGTGTTTACTGAAACACATGTATTTCTCTTTGGAGAAATGCCTTTTCAAGTCCTTTGCCCATTTTTAAATTGGGTTGCTTGTTACTGTTGTTGATTTTAGGCATTTTGAAATTCAACGAATGCTTACCACGCAAGAACCTACTTAAGTCAGTGGGGAATACAAGGATGAATGAGACAGTGGCTCCCGTGCAGCCTACCACTGTGGTCCACTTTGTGTGAGGAAATGCAGGTGAATAGCTCATTCAAGACAGAGAGTGCTGAATAATATGGTACTCCCAAGGCAAGGGGGAGCAGGCAGGTTCCAATTAAAAGAAGATGGCATTGGACCTGGTGGTGAAAGTAACTGGGATTTCAGCAGACAGAGAAGGAGCAGGGGAACAGAGCCCAGATTTCATGAGATTCACAATGGTTTTGGGATGAGTTCTTAAAAATCACTGCTTGGTTGTGCAGGATGAGATTACAGCTGCTGCTGCTGCTGCTAAGTCACTTCAGTCATGTCCAACTCTGCACAACCCCATAGACGGGAGCCCACCAGGCTCTGCCATCCCCGGGATTTTCCAGGCAAGGGTACTGGAGTGGGGTGCCATACAGCAGTTGTTTGTCTAACTGGTCATCCTCCATTCTCTCCAGTGACTCGGTGATCCTCCAAGTCCCTGTAATCAACCCTTCATTCCTGCATACATGGAAGGTTCTGTTTCCTTGACCCAGCCTCAGCTTTTTCCCATCATGTGTGATGATGCTTCCTTTTCAAATATTGTTTATTTTGGGGATGGCCTCTCCCTAATGGACCAAGGGCACCAATCCTAGCCAGAGGAGAACCCATCTTCTCTTTCCTTGGAATTTGCAATTGGATCACAAAGATTCCTAGTAGTTGGTAGAACAGAAATGAGAGAACATTGAGAGGACTGAATGAACTTTGTTCTTCTGGTAAGAAAGAAATGGAGTTTGTGGAGAGAAAAATCAGGTAGATGCTTAGAGAGAAGTAGAGATGAGGGGCTAAAAACTTCCAAAAAGAAACATAAAGGAACTTTTTCTGGCTCTCCAAATGCTGGTTCCAGTCCTATGTAAAGTCCAGCATCTTGCACTTGGTTCTGTGAATATTCTTGCATCTTTTCCCTCAATTCCCTTCTTTTCATTTAAGCTAATTTGAGTGAATTTCCATGACTGGCAATCAAAATAGCTTTGACTAAAACTATAGGAGGTGCAGGGCTATTCTTTTGGATCATGAGTTGACACAGTCCCTGGCATATGAGTGCCTTTAAAAATATCAATTGATTATTTAATTAAAGGCCAACCACATTCCTGGACAAAGCACAATAACTGAAATAGTTATCTTTGGGAAGTAGCCTGTGAGGTAAACGCCTATTGCCAAAAATTTTTTTTAAGAGAACTCACTGTCATGAATAGAACTTCCTTCAAAGGCATAATACATCACACAATGGCACAGTTGTGGGAATAGAAGCAAGAGGGTTACAATTAACTTGGATTGGAACCTTTGCAGTTAGAGTGAATAATGTTCATGAATAGCACAGGCTAATAAAACTGTCCTAACTGGGGTGGCAGCTTGTCATCTGTGTGCTCCCAAGGCCTCAGGATGGGTTCCATCTCTGGGTTGGGAAGATCCCCTAGAGGAGGGCATGGCAACCCATTCCAGTATTCTTGCCTGGAGAATCCCCATGGACAGAGGAGCTTGTTGGGCTACAGTCCATGGGATCACAAAAAGTCCTATATGACTAAGTAACTGAGCATGAATATGAACTGGTGCAGCTGTCCAAGCTGAACAAGGACCTCTTCTCTCAGAGTTCCAAATGGGACCCTGGGCATATCCCCTCTGCTTTCTGCTGGAGCCTACTTCCCCACTCTGGGACTTTGCCCAGGAAAGGAAGCTGAGACACACATGTCTCCACACACTGCTGCGGGCTCCACACTCTTCCTTCTCCCCCAGTCCGTGGAGCAAAACCAATGCTACCTCATCTTTCCTTTCTGTTGTGTCAGGACAGCCCCTGCATTATAGTCTCCTTTCTGAAATGCTAGCTACCCTCCCACTTTCACCGGAGACAGAGTAGAGGGCAGAGTGCCTAGACAGAAAAACTGCTCACTGATAAGAACACTTCAAAGAGTGGAACATGAGTTAGCAACTAAAACAACAACAAAATGCACACACAGGATTCCATGTAAACTGGTGAAATCTAAGTGCTAATGAATTGGGTACGTATCAGTTTCCTGGTTGTGATGTTGTGCAAGGTGTTATCATTGGGGGAAACTAGGTGAAGGGTAAAGGAATATCTCTATATTATTTCTTTTTTTCTTAATTGGAGAATAATTGCTTTACAATGTTGTGTTTGTTTCTGCTGTACAACAACATGATTCAACCATGAATATACACATATCCCCTTGCTCTTGAGCCTCCCTCCCACCCCCTTCTGTATTATTTCTTACAACTGCATGTGAATCAAAATTAAAAGTTTATTTTTTTTTAAAAAAGAAAGATGATTAAGTGGTTAGCCTTGTGGAGAATACTCCAGGCAAAGTGAGTCACTTGGCTGGAGGTAAGGAAAGGGCTTGAAAAGTTAAGGGAGCTAAATGAGATAGTGGTCAGAGCTCAGGCAGCAAGCAGGCATGTGGTCAGTGATGAGACACATGGGGAGGAAGACAGGGCTCAGCACTTGGGCTTTAGAGCGCTGTCAGCTATTTTGAATTTTAAGTGCAACAGAAGTATTTGAAGCAGGACAGTGATGTGATCAGATCTATCCTTTAGAGACACCTCTGACTTCATGACGAATGGCTGGGAAGTAGATGAGAGTGGAAGAGGGGAGACTTCTGCAGAGGTCCAGGTGAACGAGGACGCTGTAATAGTTGGGTGTGATTTGGGGAGATATGGGCAACTTTCTGATGTAGAATTTGCAAGTAGAAGATTGGCACAGTATATAGTAATGAAATGTATGGTGAGGGATAAAGAGTAGGAACATGTCAAGGAAAATCTTTATGCTTCTGAAATGAGCAACAGAGTAAATAGACGTGCTTTACCAAGAGGAGGAAGGATGAAGAAGTGTGTTCAAAGGGACACTAAAGTGGATTGATTCTCACACCAATACTGCACAGTTCTAAATACAGAACTTCTAAATATGTTTGGTATCTGTGGGACAAGTTTCCACAACTTCACTTTTGTTTTTATAGACTTTCCCTGTCTTTCATTAACTTTTTGTTATTCTATGTGATTAGAATCAGTTTATCTAGTTTAAAAAAAATCATGTTGGCATTTTTATGGGGATCACAGTAAATATGTAAATTAACTTAGAGGTAATTGGTTTCTTCTTGGGCTCCAAAATCACTGTGGACAGTGACTGTAGCCATGAGATTAAAAGACTCTTGCTCCTTGGAAGAAAAGCTATTACAAACCTAGAGAGCACATTAAAAAGCAGAAACATCACTTTGCCCACAAAGGTCTGAATAGTCAAAGTTACGGAGGTTTTTTTTTGTACAGTTGTGGGAGTTGGACAATAAAGAAGGTTGAGTGCCAAAGAATTGATGTTTTCCAACTATGGTGCTGGATAAGACTCTTGAGAATCCCTTGGACCGCAAGGAGATCAGACCAGTCAATTCTAAAGGAAATCAGTCCTGAATATTCATTGGAAGGACTGATGCTGAAGCTGAAGCTCCAATACTTTGGCCAGCTCATGCGAAGAACTGACTCATTGGAAAAGACTGTGATGCTGGGAAGATTGAAGGCAGGAGGAGAAGGAGGTGACAGAGGATGAGATGGTTAGATGGCATCACTGACTCAATGGACATGAGTTTGAGCAAGCTCTGGGAGATAGTGAGGGACAGGGAAGCCCAATGTGCTGCACTTTATGAGGTCACAAAAAGTAGGACAAGACTGAGGGACTGAACAACAACAATTGGTATCTTTATGAGGTTAACTTCCTCTTCAGAGACATAATACACCTTGCTGCTGCTGCTGCTGCTAAGTCACTTCAGTCGTGTCCAACTCTATGTGACCCCATAGACGGCAGCCCACCAGGCTCCCCTGTCCCTGGGATTCTCCAGGCAAGAACACTGGAGTGGGTTGCCATTTCCTTCTCCAATAATACACCTTGCCATGTCTAAGTCTTCTTTGGAGGGATAATATTTTCAAGTTTTCTGTAGTTCTGGTACATTTTGTATTTGGCTTATTTAATTCATCTTTTTTTGTCATTGTAATCAAGGTCTTTTCTTTCATTATATCTTCTAACTGGATATTATTTGTACCTTTGAAGACTGTTACTTTATTTTTACGGTTTTCTATCTACCTTACTGATTTCTCTGATTGATCTAGTTTTTAGATTATTCTTTGAGGTTTCCTGGGAGATGGCAATGGCACCCCATTCCAGTACTCTTGCCTGGAAAATCCCATGGACGGAGGAGCCTGGTAGGCTGCAGTCCATTGGGTCGCGAAGAGTCGGACACGACTGAACGACTTCACTTTCACTTTTCTCTTTCATGCATTGGAGAAGGAAATGGCAACCCACTCCAGTGTTCTTGCCTGGAGAATCCCAGGGATGGGGGAGCCTGGTGGGCCACCGTCTATGGGGTCGCATAGAGTTGGACACGACTGAAGCGACTTAGCAGCAGCAGCAGCAGGTATAAAGTACCTCTTGAAAATAATTTTATTTTCTCTTTCCTCATTTTTATACCTCTTATTTCTTCTGTTAATATCTTGGCCTCAGCTCATATCTCTAAATATTGTTAAATAGCAGAAAACATATGGACCTTTCTGGCTTGCTCCTGATTTTAATAGAACATTTTTAGGTTTTTTCCTCCATAAATTTGATAATTTGGGTGAGACAGATACTTTTTAAAAATCATGGTAAAAAATTAATCTGTAATTTTTAATCTATTCAAAATCTGTATTAAGAATGGATGTTTATAAATGGATGAATCATAATCATATTACTTTTCTTTTGGGGGTATTGCTTTAATATTGAATATCTTTATTGAACTATCCTTGCATTCCCCAAATAAATTCCAGTTGGTTAAAAGATTACTCTTTCAACATTTGCAGAGTTTTGTTTTTAATATTTTATTCACAATTTTTGTATCAGTGTTTATTTAAATAAATTTAAATTTAGTCTGTAGTTTTCTTTTTGTGCTACAGTTGTCAGGCTTGAGTTTGCTACCTTTACACAAAGAATTTAAAAGGTTTTCTTCTTGTCTATGCACTGAAACATTAGAAATTGTATTGGAGTCATCTGCTCCTTAGAGGTTTGGTAGAATTGCCTGTAAAATCATCGAGCCTGGTTCTTTGGGGGTTATGAGTGTTAGAAACAAAACAATAGGCCCAGAATGGGGTTGCTTATGCCAAGTCCCATGCCACCAAACCAAGACTTAGTTACAACTTTTTTTCCAGAAATGGACTCTTAAACTAATCAGAAACCACCTGACCAGTACTAGGAGGTCATCTGCCCAATAGACCCCTGCCCTCTCCTAAAGGAAAGCAATCTTGCAATAACTAATTGCATCTTTTGCCTAGAATAATTTCCTTGTTCCTGCTCCCTTCTGCCTGTAAAAGTCTTTATACAGGAGCTTGGAGCTTCTTTCTATCTGCTTGGAGTTTCTCTCTATCTGCTTGGTTGAATGTTGTCCAACTCACAAATTGTTGAATAAAGTCAATAAGATATTTAAAATTTATTCACTTGAATTTTATTTTTTAACAGGGGGGAGAGATGATAGTTAGCAAGAAGCTCCTGGACAAATTCCTATTCCTTCTGTGATGATTGATCTGCTTATATTTACTTTCTCTCCTAAGATTAATTTCATCTTCCTGGGGAACAGTCCACTTTATCTAGAAATTCAGATTTATTTGCATATAATTAAGAAAAGTAATTTTTTATTCTTTTAATTTCCTCTGTAACTGTGACTATTTCTCCTTTTTCATTTCTTATTTTGTGAATTTGTATTTTCTCTTCTTTTCACAATTAGTGTAGCTATTTCTCTATTTTGTTGATTTTTTAAAAAAACTATTATTTATGTATTGTTTTCCTTTTTCTGTTTTAATTCCTACATTATCAACTTCCTTTGGCTTTATTTTATTGTTCTTTATCTAACTTACTGAGCAGATACTTTATTAATTAGTTTTTATGTATTTCAGGCTATGAATTTTATGCTAAAATGTGATATTTTCACAGTCATTGTTTCACTTAGTTTCAGCTCTAATTTCCTCTTTGATCTAAGACTTATCTGAAACATAGTTTTAAAATTTCTAAGTGGAAGAGTATTTTGCTTGCTTTGCTTACTTTTGTCATATACTTTATTTTGCATTATGATTAGAGATTTTATTAGTTATATATTTTAGAATTTATTGAGATTTTCCTTGTGGTTTAATATATAGTTAGTTTGTGTGAATACTCCATGGGCATTTGAAAAATAAGATGAATGTCTCTTCTCAGGTGGACTTGTATATCTTCACTTTTTTTAAATATATATTTATTAACTTATTTATTTTGACTATGCTGGGTCTTAGTTTTTGCATGCAGGCTTTCTCTAGTTGCAGTGAGTGGGGGCTGCTCTCTAGTCTCACTGCACAGGCTTGTCATGTGGTGGCTTCTCTTGCTGCAGAGCACCAGCCCCCGGTGCACGCCAGCTTCAGCAGCTGTGGTTAACAGGTTTAGTTACCATATGGAACCTTCCCAGACCAGGGATCGAACCTGTGTCTCCTGCATTGGCAGGTGGATTCTTAATCACTAGACCACCAGGGAAGTCCATATCATCGCTTATTTTTAATCCATTTGATCTGTTAGAATCTAAAAGAGATGAGGTAAGTTTTCCAACTTCTAATGTGTTTCTATTTCTCTTTGTAGTTCCTGAAGTTCTTCCTTTATGAATATTGACAAAAGTATTTGGTATATAGATATTTTAAATTATTACATTTTCACTGTAGATTGCATCATCTATCATTAATAATAGGTCTTTATTTTCTCCTTTCTTTTTTTTTTTTGCCCTAACTTCAATCTTTTGTTATATTTGAGGTTATGAGTTCTTTCTTTTGATTGGCCTGATATTCTTTTATCTATGTCTGATTTTGAAAATCATTTAAAAAAATTCTGAGTGCTTTGTTTTGGGTTTATCTTTTTGATACAGAAAATGTTATGTTTTGCCTTGCGATACAACATTACTGTCCACTTTAATAGGTGAGTTTCATCCCTTTACATTGATTGATGTTACAGATGTGGTTGGCCTAACCTTGGCATCTCTATTAATCCTGGGTTTTCTGTCTTCATTGCTTTTAAAATATCTTCTACTACATGATTTGTCTTTGCTTATTGTAGGTAGGAGTTTTATCTGATAATTTGGAAATGTTAAATGTTTGTCCTGGTGAGTTTCTTTATAACTTTATAGAATATATTTAGCCCTCTAGGTCCTAAGACAATATATTCTAACTCACAGCTGTGAGTAGAGCAAGTATATTCTATATGTCCCACTTTTTCTTCTTCTTCTCTATCAGCCAATATATTTTTTTAAATTACATTTTAATGTGTTTTACTTTTGTGTTTTTACATTTATTTATACTTCTGTTATCTTTCATTTGTTTTTGGCCATGCCACCCAGTTTCTGGGATCTTAGTTCCTCAACCAGGAATTGAACCTGGGACCTCAGCAGTGAAAGCACCCAGTCCTAACCAAGGGACTGCCAGGGAATTCTCACTTTTGTTATTTATTTATTTTTTTTAAGCCTTATTTTTATTTTATTTTTTTTCACTTTATATTTTTATTTTATTTTATTTTTAAACTTTACAATATTGTATTAGTTTTGCCAAACATAGAAATGAATCCGCCACAGGTATACCCGCACTCCCCATCCTGAACCCTCCACCCTCCCTCTGGGTCATCCCAGTGTACCAGCCCCAAGCATCCAGTACCGTGCATTGAACCTGGACTGGCGACTCGTTTCATACATGATATTATACAGGTTTCAATGCTATTCTCCCAAATCTCCCCATCCTCTCCCTCTCCCACAGAGTCCATAAGACTGATCTATACATCATGTCTCTTTTGCTGTCTCGTACACAGGGTTATTGTTACCATCTTTCTAAATTCCATATATATGCGTTA
>NW_011495028.1:326902-330003 GCF_000754665.1 Bison bison bison
TTAAAGAGATTGTCTTTAATCCATTGTATGTTCTTGCCTCCTTTGTCAAAGATAAGGTGTCCATATGTGCGTGGATTTATCTCTGGGCTTTCTATTTTGTTCCATTGATCAATATTTCTGTCTTTGTGCCAGTACCATACTGTCTTGATAACTGTGGCTTTGTAGTAGAGCCTGAAGTCAGGTAGGTTGATTCCTCCAGTTCCATTCTTCTTTCTCAAGATAGCTCTGGCTATTCGAGGTTTTTTGTATTTCCATACAAATTGTGAAATTATTTGTTCTAGCTCTGTGAAGAATACCGTTGGTAGCTTGATAGGGATTGCATTGAATCTATAAATTGCTTTGGGTAGTATACTCATTTTCACTATATTGATTCTTCCAATCCATGAACATGGTATATTTCTCCATCTATTAGTGTCCTCTTTGATTTCTTTCACCAGTGTTTTATAGTTTTCTATATATAAGTCTTTAGTTTCTTTAGGTAGATCTATTCCAAAGTATTTTATTCTTTCCATTGCAATGGTGAATGGAATTGTTTCCTTAATTTCTCTTTCAGTTTTCTCATTATTAGTGTATGGGAATGCAAGGGATTTCTGTGTGTTGATTTTATATCCTGCAACTTTACTATAATCATTGATTAGTTCTAGTAACTTTCTGGTGGAGTCTTTAGGGTTTTCTATGTAAAGGATCATGTCATCTGCAAACAGTGAGAGTTTTACTTCTTCTTTTCCAATTTGGATTCCTTTTATTTCTTTTTCTGCTCTGATTGCTGTGGCCAAAACTTCCAAAACTATGTTGAATAGTAATGGTGAAAGTGGGCACCCTTGTCTTGTTCCTGACTTTAGAGGAAATGCTTTCAGTTTTTCACCATTGAGGATAATGTTTGCTGTGGGTTTGTCATATATAGCTTTTATTATGTTGAGGTATGTTCCTTCTATTCCTGCTTTCTGGAGAGTTTTTATCATAAATGGATGTTGAATTTTGTCAAAGGCTTTCTCTGCATCTATTGAGATAATCATATGGTTTTTATTTTTCAATTTGTTAATGTGGTGTATTACATTGATTTGCGGATATTGAAGAATCCTTGCATCCCTGGGATAAAGCCCACTTGGTCATGGTGTAGCACTTTTGTTATTTAATGTGTCAGCTTTACATGGTTCTTTTGACTTTCTGCTAAGAAACTGTCTAACTTACATGATCTCTATATGCAGATAGAAATATCTTTCTTTGTTGATAATAATACTCTTGATCTTGAAATCATTCTTGTCTGATATTAATATGGCCACTCCAGTTTTCTTTTGATTAGAACTCTCATGAAATATCTTTTCCCATTATTTTAACTTTACTCTGTGTCTCTGAATTTTAAGTGTGACATACATAGCATTATAGTTGGCTCTTGGTTTTTGTTGTTTTCAATTTTTTAACACAATCTATTTCTACCTTTTGATTAATGTGCTTAGTCCATTTATATTTAGCATGATGCTTGATAAAGTTGGATTTGATTTGCCACTTTGCTTTTGGTTTTCTATTTATCTTATCTGATTTTTTTTTTATTTTAGTTCTTCCTTTTGTGCTTTCTTTTTTTAATCAGATATTTCTTAGTCCAAATTTTAATTTTCCCATTGGCTTATTAAGGTATATAATTTTGCGTTATTTTTTTTAGGTGTTTCTCTAGGGGCTATCCTTATGCTGAACATATAACAGTATGTTGTTTTTCAGTCGCTGAGTCATGTCTGACTTTGCAAGCCCATGAACTGCAGCACTCCAGGCTTCCTTATCCTTCACTCTCTCCCTGATTTTGTTCAAACTCATGTCCATTGAGTCAGTGATGCCATCCAACCATCTCATCCTCTGTCGTCCCCTTCTCCTTCTGCCCTCAATCTTTCCCAGCATCAACGTCTTCTCCAGTGAGTCGGCTCTTTGCATCAGGTGGCCAAAGTATTGGAGTTTTACTTCAGCACAAGTCCTTCCAATGAATATTCAGAGTTGGTTTCCTTTAGGATTGACTGGTTTGATCTCCTTGCTGTCCAAGGGACTCTCAAGAGTGTTCTCCAGCACCACAGTTTGAAAGCATCAGTTCTTTGGTGGTCAACCTTGTTTATGGTTCAGCTTTCACATCCATACATGACAACTGGAAAAACCATAGCTTTGACTATATGGACCTTTGTGGGCAAAGTGATGTCTCTGCTTTTTAATATGCTGTCTAGGTTTGTCATAGCTATTCTTCCAAGGAGCAAGCATCTTTTAATTTCATGGCTGCAGTCATAGTCCACAGTGATTTTGGAGCCCAGGAAAATGAAGTCTGACATGGTTTCCACATTTTCCCTGTCTATTTGCCATGAAGTGATAGGACCAGATGCCATGATCTTAGTTTTTTGAATGCTGTTTTAAGCCAGCTTTTTCATTTTCCTCTTTCACTTTCATCAGGAGGCTCTTTCCTCCATGAGAGTGGAGGAAAGTGATTCTAGCTTGTGTTTCATCCAGCCCAGCATTTTGCATGACGTACTCTGCATGTAAAGTGGAAGACTTATTATAAAGTGAAAAACTTTATATAAAGTGAAAGATTTTGCATAAAGTGAAAGACTTTTATGCAGAGTACATCATGTGAAATGCTGGGCTAGATGAGTCACAAGCTGGAATCAAGATTGCCAGAAAAAATAACAACAACCTCAGATATGCAGATGATACCACTCTAATCACAGAAAGTGAAGAGGAACAACAGTATACTTAATGTCAAATTACTTAACACCAAAATGGGGGTATTTTAAATACAAAAATAAAAAAGTGTGAATAATGATCCTCTATAAGCTGTATACAGTCAGCAAAAACAAGACCAGGAGCTGACTGTGGCTCAGACCATGAACTCCTTATTGCCAAATTCAGACTTAAATTGAAGAAAGTAGGGAAAACCACTAGACCATTCAGGTATGACCTAAATCAAATCCCTTATGATTATACAGTGGAAGTGAGAAATAGATTTAAGGGCCTAGATCTGATAGATAGAGTGCCTGATGAACTACGGAATGAGGTTCATGACATTGTACAGGAGACAGGAATCAAGACCATTCCCATAGAAAAAGAAATAGACAAAAAAAGACAAAAAT
>NW_011495028.1:330103-330752 GCF_000754665.1 Bison bison bison
AAATAGATTTAAGGGCCTAGATCTGATAGATAGAGTGCCTGATGAACTACGGAATGAGGTTCATGACATTGTACAGGAGACAGGAATCAAGACCATTCCCATAGAAAAGAAATGCAAAAAAGCAAAATGGCTGCCTGGGGAGGCCTTACAAATAGCTGTGAAAAGAAGAGAAGTGAAAAGCAAAGGAGAAAAGGAAAGATATACCCATCTGAATGCAGAGTTCCAAAGAATAGCAAGAAGAGATAAGAAAGCCTTCCTCAGTGATCAATGCAAAGATAGAGGAAAACGACAGAATGGGAAAGACTAGGGATCTCTTCAAGAAAATTAGAGATACCAAAGGAACATTTCGTGCAAAGATGGGCTCGATAAAGGACAGAAATGGTATGGACCTAACAGAAGCAAAAGATATTAAGAAGAGGTGGCAAGAATACACAGAAGAACTGTACAAAAAAGATCTTCACGACCCAGATAATCACGATGGTGTGATCACTCACCTAGAGCCAGACATCCTGGAATGTGAAGTCAAGTGGGCCTTAGAAAGCATCACTACGAACAAAGCTAGTGGAGGTGATGGAATTCCAGTTGAGCTATTCCAAATCCTGAAAGATGATGCTGTGAAAGTGCTGCACTCAATATGCCAGCAAATTTG
>NW_011495028.1:332065-337538 GCF_000754665.1 Bison bison bison
AGTCTGAGTGAACTCCGGGAGTTGGTGATGGACAGGGAGGCCTGGTGTGCTGCGGTTCATGGGGTCGCAAAGAGTCGGACACAACTGAGCAACTGATCTGATCTGATAAAAGTGTAGGAGTATTACAGATGATTCTTGTGAATATCTCAACATTGGCCCTGAAGCCTTTGGAAACTTTCATACAATAAATTTTTCTTAAGAGGAAAACAATCTGAATCTGATGTTGATGCTTGTTTTGTCTCTTCATACTCACTTTGTGTGGTGCTAATTTTTTTTTTTTTAATTTTTTGCGTGCCTTGGTTGGAAGCTGGACGTAGTAAGAATTGAGGCAGAGAAGCATTTAATGTGAGGCTTATATTAATCTAACTAGAAGGTGGGCTGTGTTTGATGTTTGCTGTAGCTGCAGGAGCCAGAGACTTGAAATTTTTCTAGTGTTCTTGTTTACGTCTCCTCTTTTGACTTCAAGTTTCATAACTGTGCTTCCTTGAGAGAGTTTGCATCTTTCAGCTATAATGCACTCTTATTGTACTGGTCCCCACTGATGTGTGATAATGTGTAGAGGAGGGAAAACATTTTATACTCTTATGATTAAATCTTAGTCTTTTGTGGGTCTGTGCTTTTAGGCTGTGAGTTTCACAAGTATTTCTTAGTTCTCTCTTCCTCCACCCTTGAATGAGGTAAGAAGTCTAAGGGGCTGGAGTGGAAGAAATGCTCTTTCTTTATACCAGGTGGGATAGGTTCTGGTAAAGCCTTTTCCCCTGGAGAATGGGCTTTGTTATGGAAAATACTCTGTGCGTATTTCACAATGTTCACGCCATCCCTACCCCTGCCAGAGCCATATAGGGACTTTTCTTGGCTCTTCACCATGAGAACTCTGGAGTTTCCAGAGAAATAATGAAAGGGTAGGGCCCTCTCCCAAGACTGTGGCCCCCACACTCAGCCTCCAGCAATTTGTCAAAATTATTGTTTAAGTTTATGACTTCATTGGCTTCAGCTCCAGGAAGCAGATTTCTGTACTCTCTGGATTCCCCTATCTCTATGGATTTGCGGGAGCCAGTTTTCTCTGCAAACTCATTTCTCTGATGAGTCCAAGAAAGATCATTAAGTTTTAGTTGGTTTAACTTTTTCTTGTTGTAAAGATGGAAGTGATGACTTCCAAGCACCTCACACGTCAGAGTGAACCTGAACGTCATTTACCCTTGTTTTTCTTTTTTTCTCTTGCTGCTTTCAATTTTTTCTATTTATCATTGATTTTCTGCAGTGTGAATGTCTGTGCCAGAGCATGGTATTCTTTGTGTTTGTTCAACTTGGAGACTGTGGAGCTTTACCGGATATTTCCTTCTGCTTTTAAACTTTGGCTGTACTGGGTTTTCATTGCTGTGTATGGGTTCACTTGCTCTGCAGCATGTGGGATCTTAGTTTCCTAACCAGGGATTGAACCCACATTTCCTGCATTGGAAGGCAGATTCTTAACCATTGGACTGCCAGGAAAGGCCCTTTACCAGATTTTTTTTTTTACAAGCTATTACTCATATTTTGCCAGATATGAGCAATTAGTAATTTTTGTCTTGTATTTTCTCTCTCTGTCTCTCTTCTTACTTTGAGATTGAAATTTAGTATTATGTTGGACTGCTTGATACTGTTCTATAGGCCTCTGGGGATCTGTCTTTTTCTCACTTGCTTTTCTTTCTGCTCTTTAGGTTGGATAATTTCTGTTTATCTTCCATCAACTTTATTGATTTCTTATTCTGTCATCTCTAATCTTCTGTTGAGCCTATTCAACAATTTTTTGTTTAAGTTATTGTACTTTTAGCTTTGTAATTTTATTTGGTTTTCTTTAATAATTTTAATGTCTCTGTTGACATCCCCATTCTGTTCACTCACTGAACTCATGCTGCTTTTAATTCTTTAACCATGATTGTAACAGCTGCTTTAAAATCTTAATGTACTAAATATAACATCTAAATCAATTTCAGCAAGGGCTCATAAACTGTCTTTTGTCCTAAATGTGGACTATGCTTTCCTGTGTCTTTACATATTTGATAATTTGGGGATGAAAATTGAACATTATGAATGATACGTTATGGAGACTGCATTCTGTTACATTCATCTGATGATTGTTGGATTTTGTTCTGTTAACTCCTTGACTTGCCTGAATCCTAGCTGTGGACTTTATCTCCCTTGTAGAGGGCAGCAGCTGAAATCTCTGCTCAGACTTATCAGCTGGCTGCCTTGCTCCTGGGGGTGTTCTCTACCTATGTTGCTGCTGCTGCTAAGTAGCTTCAGTCGTGTCCGACTCTGTGCGACCCCATAGACGGCAGCTCACCAGGCTCCCCCGTCCCTGGGATTCTCCAGGCAAGAACACTGGAGTGGGTTGCCATTTTCTTCTCCAATGCAGGAAAGTGAAAAGTGAAAGCAAAGTCGTTCAGTCGTGTCTGACTCTTAGCGACCCCATGGACTGTCGCCCACCAGGCTCCTCCGTCCATGGGATTTTCCAGGCAAGAGTACTGGAGTGGGGTGCCATTGCCTTAATGTAGTTAAGCCAAAAGTTCAGAAAGAGTTTACACTCAGATTTAGGGTCTCATTCTCTCTGAGCTTTCCTTGCTTCCAGCTGATCTGCCAGGCCCAGCTCTGGCAGATACCACAGGCCATTATGGCTTCAGCTTTATGCCACATGAGCTCTTCATGAGTTGGAAACACTTACAGTCAAGAGTAACAAATGTCCTAGTTCTGCCTGTCCTTTGTTTTGTCCAGGAGAAAGCCTGCTTGTCAAGGCTTACCTCCCCAGGCTCCACAAAACAAACCCAGCCAGATTCTCCTGGACCAGAGACTACCCACCCATGATCGATGGGGTTCCCACCTGCTGTCCCCTGACCCAGTCACACATACCACCCAGGCTGCCCTGCATGGGGCTCCAGCATCTCCTCTGTGTTGCGTGCTATGCACATGAGTGCTGAGTCCCTTCAGTCGTGTCCAACTTTTTGTGACCCTATGGACTGTAGCCAGTCAGGCTCCTCTGTCCATGGGATTCTCCAGGCAAGAATACTGCGGTGGGTTCCCATGCCCTCCTCCAGGGGATCTTTCTGATCCAGGGATCTAACCCGCGTCTCTTTAAGTCTCCACATAGGCAGGAAGGCTCTTTAGCACTAGCACCACCTGGGTAATAAACGCTTTTTAAAAAAAGAACATTAAAACACATACTGTGCCTGATGCAGTTCTGGCTTTTGAGAACATATTCCTCTCTCACATCTGCCTTCTTTTTCTTTGAGGCCCTTGGGGTCTCTCTCAAACATGCATAGGTTAGCAGTCAGCCAAGGATGTGGAAAGAATTTATACTCATATTTGGTTACCTACCCTCTCTGTGGTTATTTCACTTCCAGCATTTCCCACTACATTTCCAGGTACTCTGCAATCCTCAGTCCCATCCCCTGACTCTTTAGACCAGGAAGCCTTCAACTTTTTGCTGTTTAAGCTGAACACAAGTTGGAGGATTCACAGAGTCAAAAGAACAGTGAATAACAAATCTTACCTGGTTCAGTTTTATCTTTCAAATGTAGATTCCTCTCTTGATTCTGCCTGTCATTTTCCTAGACAACTGCCCGACCCCAACCCCCTATTACCGCCATACACACACAGTTTATTAACCCGGGGTTTGGGCAAAGTTTATATTCATATTTTGAGTTCATTCCTTCTGAAACTCTCTTAATTTAAGATATCCTAAACCCCGTATTCTGCCACTTTCAGCCAGTTGAAGCTGTAATTTTCTGGAGTAAGATTTTGGACTTGGAATAGAAAATGCTCCCAGGCACAGTAAGCCACAAACTTGTAAATTTTACTCTTACAGTCATCTTTTAAGAGTAAATTCCCCTGCAGTTTCTACCTGTTTCAGCCACTTTCCAATGCCTTCAGATGGTTAAAAAAAAATTTTTTTTTTAACAGTTTTTGTAAAAACTTCCCTGGGAAGGCTTGCTGGAGGTAGCTCAGATGGTAAAGAATCTGCCTGTGATGCACGAGACCCAGGTTCAATTGCTGGGTTGGGAAGATGCCCTGAAAAAGGGAATGGCTACCCACCCCACTCGGAGAAGGCAATGGCACCCCACTCCAGTACTCTTGCCTGGAAAATCCCATGGACAGAGGGGCCTGGTAGGCTGCAGTCTATGGGGTCGTGAAGAGTCAGATACGACTGAGCGACTTCACTTTCACTTTTCACTTTCATGCATCGGAGAAGGCAATGGCACCCCAATCCAGTACTCTTGCCTGGAATATCCCATGGTCGGAGGAGTCTGGTAGTCTGCAGTCCATGGGGTCGAGAAGAGTCCGACACGACTGAGCGACTTCACTTCACTTTCACTTCACCCACCCCAGTATTCTTGCCTGGAGAATTCCATGGACAGAGGAGCCTGGCGGGTTATGGTCCATGACTGAGCAGCTAACACTTTCACATTCTTCACTTGCGGAAACACCTCACGCCACAGTCATTAGTGAAAGTCCCAAAGGGTTTTTTTTAAAAACGTGTTTATTTTTATTTGGCTGCCCTGGGTCTTCATTCTTGCACTTGGTCTTCCTCTAGCTTCACCCAGTGGGGCCACTCTCTAGTTATAGCACGTGGGCTCAGTAGTTGTGGCGAACTGCTTAGTTGCTCTGCAGCATGTGGAAACTTCCCCGGACCGGGAATCTAACCCATGTCCCCTGCATTGAAATGCAGGTGGATTCTTAGCCACTGTATCACCAGGGAAGTTCCTAAAGAGGTTTTTTTTTTTTTTGTCTGGTTTTGTTTGCTATTGTTTTTATATAACTTCCTGTTTTGTTTTGGTAATGTCTTTTTTTTGGGGGGGGGCTTTAAAAATTATTTATTTATTTATTTTATTATTGTTATTTTTTTTACTTCCCTGGTGGCTCAGATGGTTAAGTGTCTGTCAACAATGTGGGAAACCCAGGCTCAGTCCCTGGGTTGGGAAGATCCCCTGGAGAAGGAAATGGCAATCCACTCCAGTACAATATTGTATTGGTTTTGCCATACATTGACATGAATCCGCCACCACTGTACGTGTGTTCCCCATCCTGAACCCCGACCCCCCACTTCCTTCCCCATCCCATCCCTCTGGGTCATGCCAGTACACCAGCTCCGAGCACCCTGTATCATTCATCAACCCTGGACTGGTGATCCATTTCACATATGATAATATACATGTTTCAATGCCATTCTCCCAAACCATCCCACCCTCGCCCTCTCCCACAGAATCCAAAAGACTGTTCTATACATCAGTGTCTCTTTTGCTGTCTCGTACACAGGGTTATCGTTACCATCTTTCTAAATTCCATATATATGCATTAGCATACTGTATTAGTGTTTTTCTTTCTGGCTTACTTCACTCTGTATAATAGGCTCCAGTTTCATCCACCTCATTAGAACTGATTCAAAGGTATTCTTTTTAATGGCTGAGTAATACTCCATTGTGTATATGTACCACTG
>NW_011495028.1:337638-347700 GCF_000754665.1 Bison bison bison
GCTTCCATGTCCTGGCTATTGTAAACAGTGCTGCAATGAACATTGGGGTACACGTGTCTCTTTCAGTTCCGGTTTCCTTGGTGTGTATGCCCAGTAGTGGGATTGCTGGCTCATATGGCCATTCTATTTACAGTTTTTAAAGGAATCTCCATAGTGTTCTCCGTAGTGGCTATACTAGTTTGCATTCCCACCAACAGTGTAAGAGGGTTCCCTTTTCTCCACACCCTCTCCAGCATTTATTGCTTGTAGACTTTTGGATAGAAGCCATTCTTACTGGCGTGAAGTGGTACTTCATTGTGGTTTTGATTTGCATTTCTCTAATAATGAGTGATGATGAGCATCTTTTCATGTGTTTGTTAGCCATCTGTATGTCTTCTTTGGAGAAATGTCTGTTTAGTTCTTTGGCCCATTTTTTGATTGGTCGTTTATTTTTCTGAAATTGAGCTGCAGGAGTTGCTTGTATATTTTTGAGATTAGTTGTTAGTTGCTTCATTTGCTATTATTTTCTCCCATTCCATTGGCTGTCTTTTCAGCTTGCTTATAGTTTCCTTTGTTGTACAGCAGCTTTTAATTTTAATTAGGTCCCATTTGTTTATTTTTGCTTTTATTTCCAATATTCTGGAGGTGGGTCATAGAGGATCCTGCTGTGATTTATGTCGGAGAGTGTTTTGCCTATGTTCTCCTCTAGGAGTTTTATAGTTTCCGACTTTACGTTTAGATCTTTAATCCATTTTGAGTTTATTTTTGTGTATGGTGTTAGAAAGTGTTTTAGTTTCATTTTTTTACAAGTCGTTGACCAGTTTTCCCAGCACCACTTGTTAAAGAGATTGTCTTTAATCCATTGTATATTCTTGCCTAGTTTGTTGAAGATAAGGTGACCATAGATGCGTGGATTTATCTCTGGGCTTTCTATTTTGTTCCGGTGATCTATATTTCTGTCTTTGTGCCAGTACCATACTGTCTTGATGACTGTGGCTTTGTAGTACAGCCTGAAGTCAGGCAGGTTGATTCCTCCAGTTCCATTCTTCTTTCTCAAGATTGCTTTGGCTATTTGAGTTTTTTTTTTGTATTTCCATAAAAATTGTGAAATTATTTGATCTAGTTCTGTGAAAAATACCAATGGTAGCTTGATAAGGATTGCACTGAAACTATAGATTGCTTTGGGTAGTATACTCATTTTCACTATATTAATTCTTCTGATCCATGAACAAGGTATATTTCTCCATCTATTTGTGTCCTCTTTGACTTCTTTCACCAGTGTTTTATAGTTTTCTATATATAGGTCTTTTGTTTCTTTAGATATATTCCTAAGTATTTTATTCTTTTCGTTGCAATGGTGAATGGAATTGTTTCCTTAATTTCTCTATTTTCTCATTATTAGTGTATAGGAATGCAAGGGATTTCTGTATGTTGATTTTATATCCTGCAACTTTACTATATTCATTAATTAGCTCTAGTAATTTTCTGGTGGGGTCTTTAGGGTTTTCTATGTAGAGGATCATGTCATCTGCAAACAGTGAGAGTTTTACTTCTTCTTTTCCAATCTGAATTCCTTTTATTTCTTTTTCTGCTCTGATTGGTGTCTTGATTGGCTTCCCTGGTGGCTCAGCAGTAAAGAATCTGCCTGACAATGCAGGAGATGCTGGTTCAATCCCTGGGTCAAGAAGATGTCTGGGAGAAGGAAATGGCAATCCACTCCAGTATTCTTTCCTGGAAAATCTCATGGACAGAGGAGCCTGGTGGGCTATACAGTTTGTGAGGTTGTAAAGAGTCAGACACAACTGAGCGTGCACACACAGGCACTATTATAACTTTTGCTTCTGCTATCAAACATAATATAGAAAACTCAAGAGAAGAAAGAATTATATTGCATTTACTCATATTTTTGCTTTTATTCTGTCCTCCTTCCTAATGTCTGAAGATTCCTTCTTATATAATTTCCTTTCTCTTTAGAGAAACTTCTTTAGCCATTCTTTAAGGGTAGATCTGCTGGTGTCAGATTCTCTTAGTCTTCCTTCATCTCAAAATGTCTTGATTTTTCCTTCTTTCTTGAAATACATTTTCACTGGATATAGGATTCTAGGTTGAATTCTTTTATTTCAGTACTTTAAAATACTGTGTCAATCCTTTACCCATGGTTTCTGATGAGGAATCCTATGAGTTTGTTTTTCACTTAAGGTAAAGTCTCATGCTGTTTTTAAGACTTCTCTTTGTCTTTAGTTTTCAGAAGTTTGACCACGATGTGTCTCTGCGTGGATTACTTTGGGTTTATCCTGTTTGGTTTTAGCTTAGCTTCTTGAATCTGCAGATTTATACCTTTTACCAAATTTGGGTCAACTCTGTTGTTCTCCTCTCCTGAGATTATGATGATATATACATTAGACTTTTTGTTATTAGTCTCACATGTACCTTTGGCTCTATTCCTTTCCACTCCCGACCTCCAATTTTTCAGGTTGGATAATTTCTGTTATTCTACCTTGCAGTTCACTGATTCTTTCCTTTGTCCCATGCATGCTTCTGGTGAGCCCATCCACTGAGTTTTTCTATATTAGTCATTGTATTTTTAACTTCTAAAATTTCCATTTGGTTCTTCTCTGTATCTTGTATTCTTTGCTAAAAATTTCCATTTTTTCCATTTCAAACTTGTTTGTAATTGCTTGTAATTTTTATGATAACTGCTGTCAAAAGTCTTTGTCAAGTAATTCTAATATCTCTGTTAGATGTTATCATGCCAGATGTGCTGGCATCTATGGATAATTTACTTTCATTGAATTTGGGATCTTCTTGGGACTTGGTATGCTGAGTGATTTCCTATTGAAAACCAAACATTTAAAAATGCATTATGACTCTAAACCTTATTTAAATCTGATTTAGCTGGCTTCCTCTGACATTATTATGATAGGGATAAGGGAGAATGTCAGGTTGCCCAGTTAGCTTCTGCTGAAATCTGAACGTTTATTCTGGGCTGTGCTGGGAGTCCCAGCTCCCCACTGAGCCTCTACTGCTACCTGTGTGGGTGAGAGGGTTGTTGCTTCTCTCCACGTGGCCTCCAGTGACACCATGAGAAGGGGAAGCTTTCTAAGGCCCTTCAGGGATGCCAGGAATGATATCCTGCTCCCTTCTCAGCCTTCGTTTATACAACCCCAGTGTGGGAACTGGGTGCTTCATTATAGGCGGGTGAAGGTCGAGGTCTAAGCTCCCCATTTGGCCTTTGTTGGCATGGGTATATGTGTGGCCATAGTTTTTTTCAATGGAGATTGGCTGAAGTAGAGCTGTGATTGTCTAAAAATTTTCTGTCTTGTTAGTCTGTCCCCTTCCTTGCCCTGTGCCTGGAGAGAGCAGGCTTCTGCTAGGTGTTTTGTCTTTTTAATCTGCATTCATTCGTGTTTTCAGGTTGCCGACTTTCCCCAAGTCTAGAATATATGAGGCAAAAAGAAAACTCAAGGAACTCAGCAGTGTGTAATTCCTTGGTACATTAGTTTGTCGGGGCTGCAATGAGAAGCACCACAGACTGAGTGACATACACAGTAAAATTAATTTGCTTGCAATTTTGGAAGCTAGAAGTCCAAGACCAAGGTGTCTAAAGGGTTAGTTTCTTCTATGTTCTCCTTCCTTGGCCTGTAGATAACCACCTTTTAGTTGTGTCTTTTTGTGTGCACACGTCCCCCTGGGGTGTGTGGGTCCAAATTTTCTCTTCTTACAGAGACGCTAGTCATATTGGATTACAGCCTGTCCTGATCACCTCATTTGACCTGAATTGCATCTCTGAAGATCCTGTCTCCAAATATAGTCACATTTGGAGGAAGTGGGGGTTAAGATTTCAACATTTGAGTTTTGGGGATTCAGCCAGTGACATGTGGATCCCAAGGTTCCTGGCCTATCTTCCTTCTCTGTACCTTTCTAAGTCCTTTATGTTTGTTTTATATATAATATCCAGGGTTTTTAGCTATCCTTAGTGGGAGGAATAGGGAATAGTCAGTCCCCCATTTAGTTGTCAGACCATTAAAACATAGTTGGTGACTGAGGTAGGGTCTGGACTAAGGCCATGGAGCAGAGCGCCTATCATTGGAGCGCTTAGTGCTCAGGCAGTGGAGCCCCTGGGAGAGTACCTGGTAGAAAGGGAGAGACAGACAGAGAAACAAAAATAATCAGAACTAAGATCCAAGAGCCCAGGGAGCATTTTAGTAACAGTGTTGTAAAAAGTGAGGTACCAGATGGCTTAGGAGATAAAACAGAAGGTTTTCAACTAGCTAGAGAATGAAGAAAGTCTTAGTTCTAAGTGTAGTACTAGAACTTCTTCAAGACACCCATCCCAACGTTGTGGGATCACCTTGGGAAATGGCTCTAGAGTGAATCTGAATAATCATAACTTTTGCTGAGGATGGGCACCCCAATATAGAGTGTGACACAGAGAGGAAACCACCTCCCATCTGATTGCATGGTTGTTGCCTTGGCAAGCTGACCAGCAGGGTTCATGCAGCAACACCTATGACGATGGCAGATGTCCTGCTGCGTTGGCCAAAGGGACTGCAGGTGTCTACCACAGTAGACGCAGCCCTGGTGCTCATGAAGCTGAGATCGGCAGACATGAGACGCTGCACTGGAGTGAAGTTCCAAGCCGCCCCCACCCCACACCCTCGCTTCACTCCTCACCAGGCAGCCAGCCGCAGACTCCTCTGAGTATGCCTGGGATTTCTCACACATCTCTGAGAGAATATCCCCTGGAAAAAGCTGCTTTTCTTACTGGTCATGTAAGTGGCTACAGAAGCATCAAGATTTGTGATTTGATGTAGGAATGACCTGACTTGTAGTTAGCGGGTACATTAAGGAAAGCACATTAGTCATTATTATAGCTCTTGTCTGAGTCTCTGGGCTGCAGCCAAGAGGGGAAATGTGGGTTTTAAAAATGAAAACATCATTTTTATGCAGGAAGTACTCCAACACCTCCTGTTTCCTCACAGTCCTTCAGCTTGTCTGGTTTCTGCCTTGTCATCCCATTTGAGTTAGGATCATGCAGCAGGCTAGAGAAAAGGGAAAGCCTGTCTGGAGCTGAAAGAGCATCACTGGGGTTGGCAACACATAGCATGATTCCTACCTTCATTTTCTGGGAGCAAAAGGAGAGCGGGGTCTTCAAATGCTCTGCAGACATTCTGGTCACTGACTCTGCAGCATGCATGTCTCATATCCATGAACATCAGCCCTATAGTCCCTGATTTCTACTTAGCACTTAATAGAGGTCAGGAGGAGAATTCCTTCTTCCTTTATTGCTTCAAAAAGGCCCTCATCAGGGAATTACACTTTATGGATCCAAGACCTCTAACAAGATGAAAAGAAGCAACACAATCACTTCCCACTATCTTGGACAGATTCCTTAGGAAGAGGAAAGTGTGCCATTTTGGCGGGAGTAGACAGGAGCCATATGTCATTATAAAGTAACATCTTTGATTTTATATAGAACTCAGGTTCATTTTTAAATCTTATTTTCTCTCCAAAGAGCTTTCTCTTTCGGTTACTGCCTACAGCTTGAAGCTAGGACTCCATGGAGGAGACCTACAATCCTGCACTCCATTTTGCAATAATTATGTTATGTTCAAGCAATGATGTCTTTAGTTTTAAAGTGATCTTTCTTCAGTGCAAATCTGATCTTGTCAGTCAGAGTTGGATGCCTGATCTCGGTGTCCTTGTGATGTCTGTACCTTTATTAGCACTCATCACACTGTATTAAAATCCTGATGTACTAATCAGTCTTTCTTACTTGGCTGGGAACTTAACAAGTAGGGGAACTGCCTATTGCTCATCTTACAATCCTGGAATGTGGCCAAAACCCTGAAACATAGGTGGCCTTAGATAAATACCTGTTAGTTAAGCGAAGGGCTGACAAAATGAAAGAGTGAATGACTAATCCATTTCTTTTTATTCTGAAGGACAGGTCAACTTGGCATCACTTGCTTACTTCCTCAGTGTTCAGTGTTCAGTTGCTAAGTCTTATCCGATATTTGCAAGTCCATGGACTGTAGCACACCAGGCTTCCCTGTCCTTCACTATCTCCCGGAGTTTGCTCAAATTCATCACCTTTGAGAGTGTAATGCCACCTAACCATCACATTGTCTGCCACCCTCTCCTCTGTTTGCCTTCAATCTTTCCCAGCATCAGGGTCTTTTCCAATGAGTCAGCTCATTGGGCCACTATGGGTGGTCAAAGTATTGGAGCTTCAGTTTCAGCATCCGTCCTTTCAATGAATAATCAAGGTTGATTTCCTTTAGGATTGACTGGCTTGATCTCCTTGCTGTCCAAGGGACTTTCAAGAGTCTTCTCCAGCACCACAATTCAGGCATACATGTTCAGTAAACTCAGTAAACATTTATAGGCCACTCACCTATGTGCCAGCCCAGCACTGGAGGTACAAAGACTCCAGTCTAGAAGCTACATAAGACTTCTGCAGAAGTCTATGTAGCTTCTAGTCTGGAAAGTAGTACTGCCACTGGTCCTACAGTAGATAAATACCACAGGCTAAAATAGCCTTACAACAGGCCAGATCCATTCTTCCTCCAGTAAGATTCAGGTCTGGTTATCCTGCCAAATAAATGAGTTATGAAAACAGCAGCCAGCCTTTTCCGGTCATGCTCCCAGATCAGGAAACAGGCCTGCATTTAATAACGCAGCTATGTGTCCTGCCACAGAGGTGCAATGACCCTGGGACAAATTGTTGCAGGAAGGTGGACCCCTTCTAGGGCCTGAGAGTGGACTCTCGTCTAACACTTGGAAATGAATTGTCCGATGAGACACACATGCTGATAAAGCAAGAGACTTTATTGGGAAGGCGTGCCTGGGTGGAGAGCAGCAGGAGAACCCCTCTATCTCGTGGCTTGCAGTCTCAGGTTTTATGGTGATGGGGTGAGTTTCTGGGTTGTCTCTGGCCAGTCATCTTGCCCGGCCCATCTTTGGTGACTCAGAGTCTTTCCTGCTGGTGCACACGTCTCTCAGCCAAGATGGATTCAAGTGTGAGGGTTTCTGGGAGGTTGGCAAGACTCCTCCCTCCTCCTTTTGGCCCCTCTTGAACTCTCCCACTTAGATTTCGGTGGCAGCACCTCATTCTTTGTAGTGATCTCCTGTGTGAGACAACTCAGGCAAGTGGTTGTCCTCAAGCCTGGCCAAAGTGGGCGGGTTTTGTCGATGGTTCCCTAACAATCTGACTGGAAGGGATGGGGGAGGGCTGGTGGAAAGGATAGGATTTGTGAAGCTGCTTTTCCCTCCAAGCTCTAACTTAGTGTGGATATTAAAAAGGACTTTTGGTGAATCTTTTATAAGGGTATTGACAGACTCGTGGGAATGCCAAAACCTCCAAAGTCACCAACAGTGCCACCACTGAATGAAGCTTTTGTCCTTTACTGGGTCTTCCCTGGTGGTTCAGATGATAAAGAACCTACCTGCAATGCAGAAGACCCAGGTTTGATCCCTGGGTCGGGAAGATCCCCTAGAGAGGGACATGGCAACCCATTCCAGTATTCTTGCCTGGAAAGTCCCATGGACAGAGGAGCCAGGCGGTCTACAGACCATGGGGTCACAAAGACTCAGACATGACTGAGCAACTAATGCTCACAAAGTATCACCCTGTGCCCATCACAGAGGTGGACAGGAAGGATTTGGAGACACAGACCCTTCCTGGCATCCTGAAAACCACAAGTGAAAGGATACTGACTATAAGCGTCTTTTTCATTTTTGTCATTCCTTCAGAAGCTAGTAAAAGCTATTACAGGATTAGGCTTAATAAGGAAGATGGGAAAGCTATTAGCTCACTCAGTCACTTTCAATGCTTTAGTGTTATAAGGCAGCCCTATTCATCTGTCACTGCTTCTCAATTCCTCATCAACAGTTACAAAGTTCAGGAAAGATGGTCATATCCTTATTTTGAAGAGCCAGACATAAGCCCAGCTCTGGTTGGGACATTTAGTCCTAGATGGGAAAGTGGCGGGGGGAGACCAAATGTCTGGCCTGAACATGGCAGAAGCTCCTCACTGTCTTCCCTTTGCAAGAGGTTTTGGCAGAGCAAGTGCACATATGATGAAAGAGAGGGAGAGGCAGTGGAGGAGGGGTGAGCGCAAGGGAATTCTTGGGAAGCCTGGTATGATTCTGTCATGTTTCATCACCATCACGGAGAGACCAAATCCGAAGTAAAAAATGGCAAAGACCCAAAGAAAATAAGTCATGCAGACTGGGTAATGACCTAATTAAAAAGCTACTCTATCTGCTGCCATGTTCTATTTATAGCTGAAATATGAACATTTCTGACAGGAAATAGAAAGCATAGCAAACCTAAGATTTTAAGGTGGTAGATTCAGGTTTGCTTAACAAATCATTCCTGTGTTCATGAGGTTGGATATTTTTATTCATATGCTTTTTCTATTTGAATGAAATTGTTAGTTCATTCTCTTTTCTGTATGAGATGACATTCATGGGATTTACTTGCTATTCAGGGATGGTGGAGAGAGCAGGAAAAGGATCTTTTTGTTTAAAGTGCTTTGCTAAATGCACAAGAACTTCATGCACACACCATTACCCTCAATATACCCTAATGCCTATTCTCAGTGCTGGTTTTTTAGGTTATATTGCAGCAGCTGTTTTTCCCCCTAGAAATGACCATAAATAATTGTATTATGTTTTACTGAAATCATTACAAAAATAAAACCAATAAAAAAAACAAAATCTTTTATCAAGAAGTAGCTAGACCTTTATACTAAATGTTAAGAGAAAAAAGTAGAACACATGCTGTGTAAGTAATCAGGCCCACATTTCTGAAGCCCTGGTATCCAGGACCTATGGACGTGCCAGCAAATCCCTCACTGGCAGAATTAATCTTTCATGAAATAGTGTTTTTCAGTTTTTTGGGGAAAAAAAATCTTTACTAGGCCTTTCAATTCTACAAACAGTGTTATTAAATCTGAGGGTAATTCGGAATTTTTTGAAAGAAAAAAATGTACATACCTTTCCCCACTCCCCAGAGCTGATGTAAAGTATTTTTTTTTTCAGTACTATAAAAGGATATATTTAAAACAAGTTTTAAAATCTTGATCTTTGTGGCTGTTGTATAAGTGCAAAGCCAAAACAAGTTGTGATGTTTAATTTCATTTGTCAACTTGGTGAGGCTACAATGTCTACATATTTAGTCAAATTCCAGGCTTCATGTCCTGTGAAAGAATTTTTAGATGAGATTAGTACTTAGATCAGTAAGCTCTGAATATAGTAGATTACACTCCATAATCTGGGTGGGCCTCATCTAATCAGTTGAAGGCCTTAGAAGACTGAGGTGCCCTGAGGAAAAGGGAATTCTGCCTGCAGATAATCTCTGGGCTCAAACTGCAGCATCAACTCTTCCCTGAGTCTCCAGCATTCCAGCCCATCCTGCAGATTTTAGATGCCAGCTCCTATAACCTCATGAATTTATTACAATTTTCTCTCTGTTTCTATCTGTATTCTCCTCTCTCTCTCTCTTACTCTCTACACACACACACATACACATGTCCTGTTGGTTCTGTTTCTCTGGAGAACTTTAATACACAGATCCACAAATTAAGTAATTATAAAGCATTAAACCAATAAAAGTTGAAATTAACAACTCTAATATAATGTGACAGATATTGTCAGTTTACTAGTGTCTAATGTTGAATTTCATGGTGGAAATACGGTTTCTTGGAATTATTTCAATTTTTTCATCTGTTTCTATTTTGACTTTTAAAATATTAATGCCAAGAAACATTGTTTAAATAAATGCATTGTAGAAAATAACATAAATAACTTTGCTCAGTAGCTTCAGTCATGTCTGACTCTCTGCAACCCTATGAATCTTAGCCCATTTTAGCCTGCCAGGCTCCTCTGTCCATGGAAATTTCTCGGAAACAATACTGGAATGGGTTGCCTTCCTCCAGGGGGTCTTCCCAACCCAGGGAACAAACCTGCATCTCCTGCATTGCAGGCGGATTCTTTACCCCTGAACCACCAGGTTTTAAGATTTTATTTTTGCAAGTCCTGGAAAATTAGACCTTACATTTAATTGAAATTTTAACA
>NW_011495028.1:347800-353626 GCF_000754665.1 Bison bison bison
TCTACAACTAATTCTATAAAGTTGCTTAATTCACTGGCATGCATGCATGCTCAGTCACTTCCAACTCTTTGCAATCCATGGACTGTAGCCCATCAGACTCCTCTGCCCATGAAATTTTCCAGGCAAGAATACTGGAGCAAGTTGCCATTTCCTACTCTAGGGTATCTTCCCAACCCAGGGATCAAACTTGTGTCTCTTGAATCTCTTGAATTGGCAGGTGAATTCTGTCCCACTGTACCCCCTGGAAAGCCCTTAATTCATTGGAGGGTAACATAAAAACCCTCCTGAAAGTGGGTGTAGAGGGAACATAATAAAGACCATATATGACAAACCCACAGATAACATCATACTCAACAACGCAAAGCCGAAAGCATTTCCTCTGAGATCAGGAACCACGAGGATGTCCTCTCTTACCACTTTTATTCAACACAGCTTTGGAAGTCCTAGCCACAACAATCAAAGAAGAAGAAGAAATAAAAGGAATCTGAATCAGAAAATAAGAAGTAAAACTGTGATGGTCTGCAGATAACAAGATATTACACATAGAAAACCCTTAAGATACTACCAGATGTCTACTAAAACTCAAATAAATAAATAAAAATAAAAAGCCAAATAAATAAAAATTTTAAAAATTGCCAAGAGGAATATCAACAACCTCAAATAAACAGATGGTACTACTCTAACGGAAGAAAGTGAAGAGGAACTAAAGAGCCTCTTGATGAGGGTAGAAGAGGGGAGTGAAAAAGCTGACTTGAAACTCAACATTAAAAAATTAAATAAAAAACTAAGATCATGGGATGGGAGCATCTGGTCCCATCACTTCGGCAAATAGAAGGGAAAAAAGTGGACGCCGTGCCAGATTTTACTTTCTTGGGTTCTAAAATCACTGTGGACAGTGAGTGCAGCCATGCAATTAAAGGACTCTTGTTTCTTGGAAGGAAAGCTATGACAAACCTAGAGAGAATATTAAAAAATAGAGACATTACTGACAAAGGTATGATTTTTCCAATAGTCATGTATGGATGTGAGAGTTGGACCATAAAGAAGGCTGAATGCCGAAGAAGTGATGCTTTTGAACCATGGTGTTGGAGAAGACTCTTGAGAGTCCCTCGGACAGCAAGGAGATCAAACCAGTCAATCCTAAAGGAAATCAACCCAGAATATTCATTGGAAGAACTTTGCTAAAACTCCAATACTTTGACCACCTGACGCGAAGAGTCAACTCATTGGAAAAGACCCTGATGCTGGGAAAGATCAAAGGCAAAAAGATAAGGGGTCAGCAGAGGATGAAATGGTTAGATAGTATCACCAACTCAATGAACTTGAATTTGAGCAACTCCGGGAGATAGTGAAGGACAGAAGAGCCTGACGTGCTGCAGTCCATGGGGTTGCAAAGAGGCAGATAGGACTGAATAACAACTATAAAAATTTCTTAAGTCTACAGTATTATCTAACTCAATGATTGATGGAACTGGGAAGAAAAAAATTTCTTCTTTGTAAATAAACTGCTTCTGTTGATGCATATAAATACTGGGCACCCAATGCAACTGCTTTTAAATATGAATGTGGAAGCAGGATCTTTGTAAGCAGCATGCTCGCATCATCATATGCACAAGCTGATTCTATTCTTCTAGCAATCTCTTCAAGCTGTTACAAAAATCCTTCATGGTACAGTGTGCCATGATAGCATGTGGGCTTCAGCTCACAAACTTCTCAAGTGCAAATGCAAGCACTAAACATTCTTGCCAGTCCTCATTTACAATCTAGTTCACCAGATAATCCAGAATATACTTTTATTATTTAGGTTATCATTGAGAGAAAGGTAAAATGTGTCTAAAATAATCATATCTCTTTATATGAAGAGCTCTGAAATATTAGCGAAGAAAGGTAAGTAATCTTATTGACAAATAGAGGAAGCATATGAATAACAGCAATGAAATTAAAATGGCATGTAACAAATGGAAAGATTTCTGCTTAAGCATGGCAAATTAAACATACGTATTTCCCCTTGCTTCCTTCTATACTCTGTTAAAATTGCAAAAAGTAATGAAAAAGCACAACTCACAGGGAAAGGCATGAAAGCAGATGAGTCACATGGATGTCATTTCGAAAACTGGGAAGTGAATGGACGAGCAACACTTACTTAGCAGGCAGAATGGAACCTGAGACCACAAAAGTGGGGAGTAAGGACAGCACAGGAGCAAGAAGAAGGAAGTCAGTGTACACTGCAATCCTCTGAGGGCACAGGGATTGCTTATTAAAGCTTGGTTATAATGTAGTTTTTAAGCCATACATGTGTGTGTTATTGGTCCTTGCCCCTTGGTTTCATGGCCTTGTGTAGTCTCCCACACTAAATGAGGTGGAGAAGTAATAGGACATTGTGGAAAGGACAAAGTGTGACCTCAGAGGCTAGGTCACAAAGCTTCTGTCGTTCGGCTCTCCTTTCTGTCATGGAGAGCTGCTCTCGAAAAACTCACGTTATCAGGACATGGGAGTGGCCCTATGGAGAGGTCTGTGTGTGCTGACAGTCAGCCTTGCTAACCGTGAGAGCAAACGAGCCGTTTGGAAGCAGCTCCCCCAGCACAGGTCAAGCCTTCAGATGACTGCAGCCCCTGCCAACACCCTGGCTTCAATCTCACGAGAGACACTAAGCCAGAAACACCCACATAAGCTGCTCCAGAATGCCTGAAGCATAGAAACTGAAATGGTAAAATTTTTCTAGCCACTAAGTTTTGGTGAAATTTTGTTACACAGAACAGACAGCTACGGTAAGCAACCACAGACTAGAAACGCTGAAGAAGAAGGGGCAGGAGGTGACTGGAGAGCCTGGAGTCGCCGTAGGTCAGACTGAATGCGACTGGCCACCAGGACAGAAGACCCCAGCATGGGCATGTGAGACATAGACATCTCTTGGAAACTCCCAGAATTTTATGGAGTAAAGGCACCGTGAGAATAGTAGTGGGAAGGCTGTTTACTCCGTTACTCAGTCGTGTCTGATTATTTGTGATCCCATGGACTCTAGCCCACCTAGCTTCTCTGTCCATGGGATTCTCCAGGTAAGAATACTGGAGTGGGTTGCTGCGTCCTCTTCCAGGTAATCTTCCCGACCCAGGGATAAAATCTGTGTCTCTTGCATCTCCTGCATTGGCAGGTGGATTGTTTACCACGGGGAAGCCCCATGGGAAGCCCAGTCTCCTGTTAATGGGGAATGGGAAGTTCAGGTTGTTCAGCAGTCTGGTAGCACTGCCCCAGGGCACGGTTGACTCTCTAAGCCAGCAGTGATGTACATATGTTGTTATGCAGTTACTAAGTCGTGTCCAACTCCTTGTGATCCCATGGACCGCAGCACACCAGGCTTCCCTGTTCTTCACTATCTCTCAGAGTTGGTTCAGATTCTTGTCCATTGAACAGATGATACTATCTAACCATCTCATCCTCTGCCAGGTTATGTATAAAATAGCTGGAAGGAAATTTCAATAATGAAGGTATCTGGATGGTGAGACTGTAAGTAAACATTTACCTGTTTCCTTAGTCTGTTTTAAACCTTCCACATTTTCTGCAGTGAGCATGTGTTGGGTTAAAATTTGTTTTAATTGTGGTAAAATACACATAACATAAATTTTATAATTTAAGTGTACAGTTCAGTAGTATCAACTCCATTCACATTGTTGTACAACCATCACTGCTATCCATCTCCAGAATTTCTTTTCATCTTGCAAAACTGAAACTCTGAACCCATGAAACAACTCTCCATTCCTGCCTCCCCAAACCCCTGTTAACCATGACTCTACTTTCTATCTCTATGGAGTTGACTATCCTGGGGATCTGTGTAACTATTGCATGGGATTCATGCAATAGTCCTTTAATGTCTGGTTTATTTCACTTAGCATAATGCCCTCAAGTTTCAACCATATTATATACCATATTATAGCATATGTCAAATTTTCCTCCTTTTTAGAGGCTGAATAATATTCCATTGCATGTACATACCACATTTCATTTATCCATTTGTCTGTTGATGGGCACTTGGGCTGTGCATTAGTCTGCTCAGGCAGCTAGAACAAAATACTCAGACTGGGTGGCTAAAACAACAAAAATTTGTTTCCTCACAGTTCTTCAGGCTGAAAGTCCTACATCAAAGTTTGGACTGATTCAGTTTCTGGTGAGGGCTCTCTTCCCAACTTGCAGGTGACTGCTTCCTTCCCGGGTCCTCATATGACCTCTCCTGTGTGTGTACACACGGGAGAGAGGGTGCTTTCTCTACTAGCTCTTCTTTTTTGTTGTTGTTTAGCCACTCAGTTGTGTCTGACTCTTTGCGACCTCATGGATGGCAGCATGCCAGGCTTCCCTGTCCTTCAGTATCTCTCAGAGTTTGCTCAAACTCATGTCCATTGAGGCGATGATAATATCCAACTATCTCGTCCTCTGTTGGACCATAAAGAAGGCTGAGTGCCAAAGAATTGATGCTTTTGAACTGTGGTGCTGGAGAAGACTTGAGAGTCCCTTAGACTGCAAGGAGATCAAACCGGTCCATCCTAAAGGAAATCAGTCCTGAATATTTGTTGGAAGGACTGATGCTGAAGCTCCAGTACTTTGGCTACCTGATGCAAAGAGCTGACTCAGTGGAAAATATTCTGATGCTGGGAAAGATGGAGGGCAGGAGGAGAAGAGGGCAACAGAGGATCTCTTCTTATAAGGGAACTAATCCTATTGGTTCCCTGGTGGCTCAGACGGTAAAGCGTCTGTCTACAATGTAGGAGACCCAGGTTCGATCCCTGAGTTGGGAAGATCCCCTGGAGAAGGAAATGGCAATCCACCCCAAGACTATTGCCTGGAAAATCCCATGGACAGAGGAGCCTGGTAGGCTACAGCCCATGGGGGTCACAAAGAATCAGACACGACTGAGCGACTTCACTTTCACTTCTGGAATTAGGATGCCCTCCCCTGCAGGAGATCAGAAAACCTGCACTCTGACATTTTTCCTCCCCAGTTTCTCAGAGTCCATGTGAAGATCACTTCTTGTGATCTTCACAAGGTCTTGTGGTCAAATATGGGAACAACAGAGATGTTAAGGGCACAGGTTAGAAGTCACTCCAGTCCTGAGGATGTGAGCTGCTCACCCTCTTGGTGGGGTGCATTTCAGTACGGCAGAAAACTTCTTCCAGAGTTTTGCATTGATGGGTTAGTTATCCACTCATTTCTCTCTCAAAAGAAACTTCGTCTAAGCCCCAAGAGTTGCTCCTTATGAGGTCAGCACCTGTGAGATCTGGTGCTGGGTAGGGCTGTGCAGAGCGTGGCATCCTCAGTGGAGGAGAGTGCAAAGCATGGACATTAACAACATGGAACTCACAGCAGCCAGAAAGGTGTATGGGCTGGGAAAAGCCTGCCGCGTGTCCTCACATCTTTCTTTTTTTAAATCTTTGTTTTATTCATGATTTATTTATTTGGCTGTGCCAGGCCTCACCTGAGGCATGCATGATCTTTTAGTTGCATCATGTGGGATCTAGTTCCCTGACTAGGGATCGAACCCAGACCCTCTGTATTGGGAACCCAGAGTCCCAGCCACCGCATCACCAGGGAAGTCCCCCTCACGTCTTTCTTTTTTTTTTTTTCCAGTACTCTTCTCTAATTTTATTTTATTTTTAAACTTTACATAATTGTATTAGTTTTGCCAAATATCAAAATGAATCCGCCACAGGTATACATGTGTTCCCCATCCCGAACCCTCCTCCCTCCTCCCTCCCCATACCATCCCTCTGGGCCGTCCCAGTGCACCAGCCCCAAGCATCCAGCATCATGCATCGAACCTGGACTGGCAACTCGTTT
>NW_011495028.1:354225-355258 GCF_000754665.1 Bison bison bison
CAGAATCAAACTCAATTCTTTTTTTAAAAAATAATTTTATTTTTGGCTGCACTGGATCTTCATCGCTGGGAAGATGTCTAGTTGGGGCGAGCAGGAGCTACTGTTGAGTTGAGGCGTGTGGGCTTCTCATTGCAGTGGCCTCTCTTGTCGTGGAGCACAGGCTTAGCTGCCCACAGCATGTGGGATCTTCCCGGACCAGGGATCGAACCCGTGTTCCCTGCACTGGCAGGTGGATTCTTAACCACTAGACCACCAAGGAAGTTACCCACATGAACACATACACACAGCCAATGTGATTTTCCAAACTGCATTTCCAAAGGAAATCGAGTTTTAAAGGCTCTCATTCAGACTCACATTAATCAAAATGCCACAGAGCAACTGGGCCAGTTCAGCTGAGCACAATACTTCCCATGAGGTCCTATCTTCCGCTGGAGTCTATTGGGCATTTCTGCCTGAATGGGAGCCTGGGACAGGCAGCGTGAGGTCACCAGTCGCCCGGAGCAACCCAGGAATACATGGAGCAGGCTCCATCTTCAGGAAGCCAGCAGACTCCTGGCGTAACAAGGGGGCAGAGAGAAGGGTGGGGGTTTGTAAAGCCAGGAGGCCCAGGAGAGTTCCTTGGGTTTTTTTCCTTCTAGAATGAAGTGCATTCCCTGTGTCTTCTTTATGACAGACCTAGAAGGCTGGTGGTGAAATCTGGGCTCCACGGTGAAACGCCCACCAGCACTGCTTTCCTGGATGCCTTTTCCCCTGCTCTGGGGGTGAGAGCACCCAGTTAGGAGGTTTTCTGGGGAGAGAAGTAAAGGAAACCATGTGACGCTGTTAGTGGTTTTATTTCTGCAGCACTTGCCCCCAGGACGAGGCAACAGAGGTGAGGGACTGACCCCCTAGGGACTTGGGAGCGAGCGCCTGCATGAATGGCAGTGTCCAGAACTTAATATGTCAGGGGGTGCTTAGCTGCCTTTGTGTGGGCACTTCAGCTTCCTTCCTTTGGTAATATTCAGCTATTAATTCACACACTGTGATCAAATCA
>NW_011495028.1:355358-358640 GCF_000754665.1 Bison bison bison
TCCGGGGAGAGAGGGAAAGGAAATCATGTTTTATTTCTGCAGCACTTGCCCCCAGGACGAGGGAACAGAGCTGAGAGACTGATCCCCTAGGGCCGTGGGAGCAGAGCGCCTGCATGAATGGCAGTGTCCAGAACTTAATCTGTCAGGGGGTGCTTAGCTGCCTTTGTGTTGGAGGTGACCAGTTAACTGGGCACTTCAGCTTCCTTCCTTTGGTAATATTCAGCTATTAATTCACACACTGTGATCAAATCAGCCTTTTTCATTTTCTCTTCTTCTTGAGGAAACATGGGTAAGAGACAAAATGAGACTTCCCTAGTGGCACGGTGGATAAGAATCTGCCTGCCAATACAGGGCACATGGGTTCGATCCCCGGTCCAGGAAGATTCCACATGCCTCAGGGCAATTAAGCGCATGTGCCACACCTAGTGAGCCCCCATGCCTACAGCCCGTGCGAGAGAAGTCACTGCAGCGAGACGCCCGCACACCGCAATGAAGAGGAGTCCCCAGGCTCCGCAGCTAGAACGCCCGAGTGCAGCAGTGAAGACCCAGCGCAGCCAAAAAGAAAGAAATAAACTTTTTTAAAAGATTGAATAAACCCACACTGAAAAGGAAGGAAAGACAAAATGATTTCTGCCAAGCATCTTCTTTCCTTCATTTTGGCAGCTAAACTGGTTTTTAAACAATACGTACCTACGTTTCTGTCTCTAAAACTGTATTTTGATGTTACAACTGTTCTGATAGTGATAACTATCGCTAATGGAGAGACTGCTGACCAACTGTGGCTGCATCCTCTCATGTAATTTCCACACCACAAATGACGCATTACTAGTTCCATTTTATATATGGTGATTTTATAGATGGCATTTTATAGAAAAGCAAGGTAATGAATGGGGAAATTCATTAATGAATGAAAGAATTATGAATTAACGAATGGAACAATTAACCAAGGAGCAATTAAATAACTTCCAGTTTATATAGCTAGTAACTGAGGAAGCCAGAGTTTGACCTCAGCAAATCCTCCTCCACCCACCATGCACCTTCCTTTTGGCCCACCATCTCCACAAAATCTGCAAGATTTATTTTCTGTATAACTGACTTCACTCATACCTGCACTCTGTTGCGTTTTAAATAAGATCCCTTCAAGATCCCAAATAGTCTGGGAAATATGTCCGTTGTAGGTTCAGCTCTCCAGCAAGTCCAAAGCAGTGTGGTACCTGTCGTTGAGGAAGGGGGATTTGTGCAAAATTTGGTTTTGTGACCATAAGCTGGCTGTAGGGCTGACACGCCATCTTTTCAGGCCCCATGAAACCGCAGCAGAGGACGCTGACAAGCGTCTCCCTGTGGTTTGAGTCAGGATTTCACAGACAACGAACACAAAGACCTGTCACCCCCGCAGAAGGAAGAGCAATGCTCTCCTTCATCCTGGTTCATGCCAGCCAGGCCCCAGGCAGGCCCAGAGTGGGCCCTGTAGGGTGGTGGGCTGCCCACTGCCTGGACCACCCTCCTGGCCCCTCAGGTCACATGGAGGCTGACGCTCAGACGACGCACTTCTGAGTCAGATCTTTCTCACGGAGTGGAATTTAAGCATGTTTTCCAATATTTCACACCCCCTGCCTCCCCCACGCTGCCTGCCTCATGGAGCTGACATGGCAGCTGCAGCAGTTAATGGGGTGTTAGTGCTTGGAAATCTGTAAGTACCCCACACCAAGAAACTGTTGTCATTGTTGTTTAGTTGCTAGATCGTGTCCAGTTCTTTGTGATCCCATGGACTATAACCCACTAGGCTCCTCTGTCCATGGGAGTTCCCAGGTAAGAATATTGGAGTGGGTTGCCATTTCCTTCTCCAGGGGATCTTCTTGACTCAGGGATTAAACCTGAATCTCCTGCATTGGCAGGTGATTTCTTTACCACTGAGCCACCAGGGAAGCCCAGACCAGCGAATAGCATTTTCAAAAATAAACATACAAAATCCTAAAGCGAGAAAGAAATGGATGATAAGCACAGGCTCACTGTATGTGCGGGTGATATTGGGTGAAATGTGGCTTAGAAAACAGTCCTCATCCCCAACCCCACTTCCCAAGCTCCACATCACTGTCCCAGCGATCCATGACCAATTCCAGGGTAACTGTGCCCATCTGAAGATGGCCTGAGAAGAGGCCTTTCTAACCTTCTAAATGATGTCACCTGTGTGTGAGATATAAATCATATAACCATAAATCCCTCTGTTTCACAGGGGAGTGTTAAACACACTGCCCATACATAATAATGTCTGTCATTATTCAAGAAGCAGTTGTTGAGGGTCTACTATTAATATGTGCCAGGCATTGGAAGAGACCAATATCTCAAAAAATGTAAGTGCTGTTTCTCACGGGGTATTGAAATTAGAAGATAATAGTGGATTATATACAAAGTAATACAGGATCCCATAAAGGAAGCAGATAAATCTGTCTGGGAGAGCTGAGGAACATGTCACAGAAGTTGAACTACGAGCTTTGTTTTAAAGGCACATAGGAATTCACAGGTAGAGAATTCGTAGGTTACGTTAGGCAAATATTGTTGTTGTTGTTTAGTCCCTAAGTCACATCCAACTCTTTTGTGACCCAATGAACTGTAGCCGCCAGGCTCCTCTGGCCGTGGGATTCTCCAGGCAAGAATACTGGAGTGGGTTTCCATTTCCTCTTCCAGGAGATCTTCCTGACCCAGAGATCAAACCCGTGTCTCCTGCATTGCAGGAGATTCTTTACCCACTGAGCCATCGGAGAAATCCTTAAATATTCATTAATTGGGCTTCCCTGGTGACTAAGATGATAAAGAACTTGCCTGCAATGTAGGAGACCTGGATTCCATCCCTGGCTCGGGAAGACCCCCTGAAGAAGGGAAAGGCTACCAACTCTAGTATTCTGGTCTGGAGGATTCCATGGACTGTATACTCCATGGGGTCGCAAAGAGTTGGACACAACTGAGCGGCTTTCACTTTCCCTTTTTAGCTTTGCTAAGCAGCATGATGGGTTTGTGATTGCAAATTTGAGAGTGAAAAGCCAGAGAGAACTGAATTTGTATGATTTAGCATAACTTTTGGAGAAGGCAATGGCACCCCACTCCAGTACTCTTGCCTGGAAAATCCCATGGATGGAGGAGCCTGGTAGGCTACAGTCCATGGGGTCGCTAAGAGTCAGACACGACTGAGCGACTTCACTTTCACTTTTCACTTTCATGCATTGGAGAAGGAAATGGCAACCCACTCCAGTGTTCTTGCCTGGAGAATCCCAGGGACAGGGGAAC
>NW_011495028.1:360876-361111 GCF_000754665.1 Bison bison bison
CTTTCTGCCATAACAGTGATGTCATCTGCATATCTGAGGTGATTGATATTTCTCCCGACAATCTTGATTCCAGCTTGTGCTTCTTCCAGCCCAGTGTTTCTCATGATGTACACTGCATATGAGTTAAATAAGCAGGGTGACAATATACAGCCTTGATGTACTCCTTTTCCTATTTGGAGCCAGTCTGTTGTTCCATGTCCAGTTCTAACTATTGCTTCCTGACCTGCATACAAAT
>NW_011495028.1:361712-364503 GCF_000754665.1 Bison bison bison
AAGTTCACAGTTCACATATTGCTGAAGCCTGGATTGGAGAATTTTGAGCATTACTTTACTAGCGTGTGAGATGAGTGCAATTGTGTGGTACTTTGAGCATTCTTTGGCATTGCCTTTCTTTGGGATTGAAATGAAAACTGACCTTTTCCAGTCCTGGGGCCACTGCTGAGTTTTCCAAATTTGCTGGCATATTGAGTGCAGCACTTTCACAGCATCATCTTTCAGGATTTGGAATAGCTCAACTGGAATTCCATCACCTCCACTAGCTTTGTTCGTAGTGATGCTTTCTAAGGCCCACTTGACTTCACATTCCAGGATGTCTGGCTCTAGGTCAGTGATCACACCATCGTGATTATCTGGGTTGTGAAGATCTTTTTTGTACAGTTCTTCTGTGTATTCTTGCCACCTCTTCTTAATATCTTTTGCTTCTGATAGGTCCATGCCATTTCTGTCCTTTATCGAGCCCATCTTTGCATGAAATGTTCCCTTGGTATCTCTAATTTTCTTACTTACAGCCAAATGTATTCTATCAGAGAACACAGAATGATTCTCAGAATCACAGAGTGATTTAACATAAAGATCATGCTATATAAATCTACTTGAAGGCTCTCCACTCCTAGAGACAAAATCCCTTCTCACTGCTTCAGGGCAGAATGCACTGGAGGCCGCCTGCATGACTTCCAACAGCTGATGGCAAATATCCCTTCTCAGATCTGCATTTGGTGGTGCCATGGTACACCTTGAAGTTGGCCACTGTAGGAGTATTTATACTCAGGAAGTTGGAAAATACTGCCAATCAGGGCTTTTCTCCAGAGAGCTGGTTGTTAAGCATTTGCCAGCACAGCACTGCCTTGGTGTAACATTCCAGACCTTTCTTAGTTGGCTCAGGTCTGCCTCTTCAGCTTCTTCTCCTTCCCTTAGTGTCCCTGTAGCTCTAGCCGGATTGAACTTGTCATTTTGAGTTCTTACTTAGAATGCCTTTTCCTTCATCCTCAGGGCTGACTTCCCCACCAGGCACATGAGTTACTGTGCATGGAGTCCATGGAACTTTCAGGGACCCATAAAAATGTCTTAGCTTCTTTTAAAATCGAAAGAGAAAAATGAACTTTTAGATAAAAGTGCTTTACAGAGAAGGAGAAATATCATATGACAACCCTTATATGTGGAATTTAAAAAGAAATGATACAAATAAGCTTACTTGTAAAACAGAAACTCACAGACTTAGAAAATGAACCTATGGTTGCCTGAATTTAAAATGCGTAACCAAAAAGGACTTACTGTGTAGCAAAGGGAACTCTGCTCTGTGTTATGTGGCAGCCTGGATGGAAGGGCAGTTTGCAGGAGAATGGATACATGTGTATGTGTGGCTGAGTCCGCTGGCTACCTGAAACTGTCACAACATTGTTATTTATACCCCAATACAAAATAAAAAGTTTAAAACATGGAATTAAAAAAAGAAAGTGCTTTAATATGTAATATTATATATTTGTCTTCCACCTGTTCCATCAGTAAAATGTAATTTTAAGTTATTTCTTAGGAGGAGAAAGCTTGCAAGAGCAAGTGTCCAGATCTCATGAAAGTTACAGTGTGGCCCTAGCTCATCTATCTATCAAATTCATCCCAGTGAAGTTTTTCTTAACTCCTCCAAATTAATTATCCTACCCATCACAATACTGTTTATACTTTTGAAATAATTCTCAGAATAAGGTGTGATGTAAATATATAAAATTTCTGTATAATAACATATTATAATAACACTCATAGGTATGTAAATATCTACCCTCTTCACAAACCTACGAGTGTTTTTGAAAACAGCCATTCTATTTTATTCTACTCTGTAGCTCCAGGATCTTGAATAGGGCTTTCACAACAGGTGCTATACATCTTTTTTTTGAATGAATGAATGAGTGGATGAAAACCTATGTGTATTAGTTTGCTTAGTTCAGTTCAGTTCAGTTCAGTTGCTCAGTCGTGTCTGACTCTTTGCGACCCCATGAATCGCAGCACGCCAGGCCTCCCTGTCCATCACTAACTCCCGGAGTTCACTCAGACTCACGTCCATCGAGTCAGTGATGCCATCCAGCCATCTCATCCTCTGTCGTCCCCTTCTCCTCCTGCCCCCAATCCCTCCCAGCATCACAGTCTTTTCCAATGAGTCAACTCTTCACATGAGGTGGCCAAAGTACTGGAGTTTCAGCTTTAGCATCATTCCTTCCAAAGAAATCCCAGGGTTGATCTCCTTCAGAATAGACTGGTTGGATCTCCTTGCAGTCCAAGGGACTTTCAAGAGTCTTCTCCAACACCACAGTTCAAAAGCATCAATTCTTCAGCGCTCAGCCTTCTTCACAGTCCAACTCTCACATCCATATATGACCACAGGAAAAGGTGGTCTTGACTAGACGGACTTTGTTGGCAAAGTAATGTCTCTGCTTTTCAATATGCTATCTAGGTTGGTCATAACTTTCCTTCCAAGGAGTAAGCGTCTTTTAATTTCGTAGCTGCAGTCACCATCTGCAGTGATTTTGGAGCCCAAAAAAATAAAGTCTGACACTGCTTCCACTGTTTCCCCACCTATTTCCCATGAAGTGATGGGACTGGAAAAAGTTAAGCCAACTTTTTCACTCTCCTCTTTCACTTTCATCAAGAGGCTTTTGAGTTCCTCTTCACTTTCTGCCATAAGGGTGGTGTCATCTGCATATCTGAGGTTATTGATATTTCTCCCAGCAATCTTGATTCCAGCTTGTGTTTCTTCCAGTCCAGCATTTCTCATGACATACTCTGCATATAAGTT
>NW_011495028.1:365979-374008 GCF_000754665.1 Bison bison bison
ACATGATATTATACTTGTTTCAATGCCATTCTCCCAAATCTTCCCACCCTCTCCCTCTCCCACAGAGTCCATAAGACTGTTCTATACATCAGTGTCTCTTTTGCTGTCTTGTATACAGGGTTATTGTTACCATCTTTCTAGATTCCATATATATGCGTTAGTATACTGTATTGGTGTTTTGCTTCTGGGTTTTTAAAAGCTTATTTATTCTCAGTGATTTGCATAAAATAGTTTTGTAAAATGGGGAGCTGTTTTCTTTTTTCCAACAGGTTTATTAAGACATCATGAATCACAGGAATACTCTCTGATTGTACCATCCCCAAAAGATGATGTATATACTGCTGCTACTGCTAAGTCGCTTCAGTCGTGTCCGACTCTGTGTGACCCCAGAGACGGCAGCCCACCTGTCCCTGTGATTCTCCAGGCAAGAACACTGGAGTGGGTTGCCATTTCCTTCTCCAATGCATGAAAGTGAAAAATGAAAGTGAAGTCGCACAGTCGTGTCCGACTCTTAGCGACCCCATGGACTGCAGCCTACCAGGCTCCTCGGTCCATGGGATTTTCCAGGCAGGAGTACTGGAGTGGGGTGCCAAGCTGAGGGTAATAAGAATGTTTTTGATGGGACGATGGGTTAAAGTCCCAAGCCATATCTTTCCACTCAAGCCATATCTTTCCACTGCATTTCTATCCTTTAGAAAACTGGAACCTATTCTAAGCTTCTAAGATGCCAAAAGGCCCTGCCATGTGATACACGTTCCTTGGATTATGTCCCATTTTTCATTCTGGTCATTTTGGCTTCTCATCTCAGATCACTGAATGTTGGAGCTGAAAATCCATTTCCTTGTGTTCCAGCTGAGGAAACAGAAGGTCACGAAGTGGGTGAGGGGTTGAGTGTGATCTGAGTTTCTACCTCACAGCCTAGGATTATTTCCACATGCTCTGTGTTGTCTACCACCCAGTTCTCAGGCTTTGCTTTCAATCCCTTCTGAAACAGAAGTGGACTTGGAGTATGTGAGTAAGAGGTCAAGTATCCAGTAGATGGATGAATGGCTGTGCATGTGTGTGAAGTGCTTCAGTCACGTCCAGCTCTTTGTGACCTCATGGACTGTAGCCTGCCAGGCTGTTCTGTGCATGGGATTTCCCAGGCAAGAATACTGGAGTGGGTTGCCATTTCCTCCTCCAGGGGATCTTCTCAACCCAGGGATCAAACCCCAGTCTCTTGTGTCTCCTGCACTGGCAGGTAGATTCTTTACCACTGTGCCACCTGGGAAGCCTGAGGCCTGAGGGTTAGAAACAAACCTGGGGGACCTTCCCTGGTGGTCCAGTGATTAAGAATCCACCTGCCTAATGCAAGGGATGTGGGTTCAATCCCTGGTCAGGAAGCTAAGATCCCACGTGCCTTGGGGCCAAAAATCAAAACATAAAACAGAAGCAATGTTGTAACAAATTCAATAAAGACTTTAACAATGGTCCACATCCAAAAAATCTTTAAAAAAGCAAACACAAACCAAACCTGGGTGGAGACAATCATGCGTGGAAAACAACATTGCTGTTCCACTGTTCAGTCCTCAACACGCCACGAGCTCCTCCTGCATGCAGATGCTGCTGGGAGCAGCAGGCACACGTCCCCAAGTCACCCAGGATCCACAGCAATGGCTTGCAGAGACACTGCCACTGTTTGAATCATACTCTGTGTCAGTTTCTAGGTGTGCTGTGGAAAGTCACTTAGGGACCAGACTGTGGTTTTTCTGTCCCCGGTTCAGCATGAGTTGTCATGCATTTGCACATCAGACTGTTTGCCACAACTGACAGGCTTCCTAATATGTGCTCAAGAAGATTTTAACAATCACTGCAATTGAGGTTCCTAGACAAACCTGAATGGACCAGCAATGAATACTAAATGAGCCTAGAAATCAGGGAGTTCTCTAAGTGGAATTACAGCAGTTCCTCTCACTTCCAGAGAGATACAGAAGCACCATCCCCAGTTCCTGCCCAATGACAGGGTGCCTGGAGAGGTGTTTAATTGTTGTTGTTCAGTCATTCAGTCATGTCCTACTCTTTGTGACCCCATGCACTGCAGCATGCTAGTCTTCCCTGTCCATCACTATCTCCCAGAGTGTTCAAACTCACATCCATTGAGCCATTGATGCCATTCAACCATCTCATCCTTTTTCATCCCCTTTTCCTTATTCCCTTATCTTTCCCAGCATCAGGATCTTTTCCGGTGAGTTGGCTCTTCGCATCAGGTGGCCAAAGCAGTGGAGCTTCAGCTTCAGCATCAGTCCTTTCAATGAATATTCAGGGTTGATTTTCTTTAGGAGGGACTGATTTGATCTCCTCGCTGTCCAAGGGACTCTCAAATCTTCTCCAGCACCACAGTTCCAAAGCATCAGTTCAGTGTTCAGGCTTCATCATGGTCCAACTCTCACAACTGTACGTAACTACTGGGAAAACCATAGCTTTGACTATATTAATCTTTGTTGGCCAAATGATGTCTCTGCTTTTTAATATGCTATCTAGGTTTGTCATAGTTTTTCTTCCAAAGAGCAAGCTCTTGGTAAAGTTTGGTTAAATGAGGGAACTTCCTGGCAGTCCAGTGGTTAAAATTCCACATTTCCACTGCAGGGGGCTTGGATTTGATCCTTGGTGCTGCAGGTGTGACCATAAAAAGGAGGATTATTTCATTAAAATGAGGCAGATTCTGCTGAGAGCCTTGCAATATTGTCTCTGGGCAGAGCTTACCCCGAGCCCACAGAATGCAGGCTGTGAAGCTTGCCTAGACACACCCCCTCCACTCTCCAGGTGTTTTAGCCACAGTTGGCTTCACCTTCACAGTGTTCTGGGTCTTTCCTGACTCTGTAGGGTGTCCATACACCTTCAGGGAAGCCAGAGTCATGCTTCAGCATTTGTCATGACACTTTCCGCAGTCGGTAATGACTCTGAAACAGGAGGGAAGGGGCAAAGGGGCAGGGCACAACCTTTGAAAGAATGACATAGCCTGAGGACACAACAAAAACAGATTAGAGTCAAATGGGTCCGAGATGGCAGACAAGTCCACTTCAACTAGACCTTGATCCTCATTATATGCTCCTTGTATCATATCCGCAAGCTAAATCACACACCCAAAGGATCCATAACAGTTCCAAAGCCGACCATCAAAGACCAAAAGGTGGTTGTTGTTATTGTTCAGTCATAAAGTTATGTCTGACTCTCTGCAACCCCATGGACAGCAGCATGCCAGGCTCCTTTGACCCCCACTATTTCCTGGAGTTGCTCAAATTTATGCCCGTTGAGCTGGTGATGATACCTAACTATCTCATCTTCTGCCACTCCTTCTCGGGGGCCCTATTCCTGGAAATCTCTGCTCTTTCCCCCAAATAGTTGGAATAATCCTCCCACTCACTAGCCTATGAAATTACCCAGCCCATGAAAGCTAACCACACCACATTTTGAGGCTGCACTTGCCCTCTGTGATGGCTCAAGCGCTTGTATATGGAGTGTGTTTCTCCCAAGGCCTCTATTGCCTTCTGAGATGGCCCACACTCTGTGTGTGGAGTGAGTTTCTTCTAAAAAAATCCATTTCTTACCTACCATTTTGAATCTCACTGAATTCTTTCTGCAATGAGACATCAAGAACCTGAGCTTCATAGGTCCTGAAACCAGGTGTGTGATCTCAGTTAGAGTTTCAAAGAATAGTAAGGAGAGATAAGAAAGCCTTCTTAAGTGAACAATGCAAAGAAATAGAGGAAAACAATAGAATGGGAAAGACTAGAGATCTCCTCAAGAAAATTAGAGGTACCAAGGGAACATTTCATACAAAGATGGGCATGAAACAGAAAGATATTATGCTCTAATAGAAGCAGAAGATATTATGAAAAGGTGGCAAGAATACACAGAAGAGCTGTACAAAAAAGGCCTTAATGACCTGGAAAACCACAATGGTGTGATCTCTTGCCTAAAGCCAGATGTCCTGGAGAGTGAAGTCAATGGACCTTAGGAAGCATTACTGTGAACAAAGCTAATGGATGTGATGGAATTCCAGCTGGGCTATTTCAAATCCTAAAATAGATGTTGTTAAAGTGCTGCACTCAAGGAGGCATGCCTGGGGGAATGCCGGGAGGAATGCCTGGGGGCTTCCCTGGTGGTGGAGCTCCTCCCTCAGGTGGTGCCTCCTCTGGGCCCACCATTGAAGAGGTTGATTAAGCCAGCCTAGCATAGATTTAGCATTGTTCCACACAAAACATGGAAGGACCCGAATTGTAGCAAATCCCGTGGCAGTTACGAAGTTGAGCTGCTATAGTAAATAAACTGGGCATTCTTGATACTTGAACATGGAATGTGTGTGCACATGGAAAAACATTGCACTTTACAAGCACTGTATTGTAAGTGGAAAAATGCAATGTCTTAAATAAAATTGTATTTAAAATTGGCACCAAAAAAAAAAAAAAAGTGCTGCACTCAATATATCAACAAATTTGAAAAACTCAGCAGTGGCCACAGGACTGGAAAAGGTCAGTTTTTTCCCCAATCCCAAAGAAGGGCAATGCCAAAGAATGTTCAAACTACTGCACAATTGCACTCAATTCACATGCTAGCAAGATAATGCTCAAAATCCTTCAAGCTAGGCTTCAACAGTACAAGAACTAAGAAATTCCAGATGTACAAGCTGGATTTAGAAAAGGCAGAGGAGCCAGAGATCAAATTGCTAACATCCATTGGATCATAAAAAAAGCAAGAGAATTCCAGAAAAACATCTACTTCTGTTTCATTGACTATGCTAAAGCCTTTGACTGTGTGGATCACAACAAACTGTGGAAAATTCTTTAAGAGATGAGAATACCAGACCACCTTACCTGCCTCCTAAGAAATCTGTATGCAGGTCAAGAAGCAACAGTTAGAACCAGACACAGAAAAGCGAGCTGGTTCAAAATTGGGAAAGGAATACATCAAGGTTGTATATTGTCACCCTGCTTATTTAACTTATATGCAGAGTACATCATGCAAAATGCCGGGCTAGATGAGACACAAGCTGGAATCAAGATTGCTGGGAGAAATATTGATAACCTCAGATATGCATATGACACCACCCTAATGGCAGAAAGCAAAGAGGAACTAAAGAGCCTCTTGATGAAGGTGTAAGAGGACAGTGAAAAAGTTGGCTAAAACTCAACATTCAGAAAACTAAGATCATGGCATCTGGTCCCATCACTTCATGCCAACTAGATGTGGAAAGATTAGAAACAGTGACAAACTTTATTTTCTTGGGCTCCAAAACCACTGGAGATGGTGACTGCAGCCATGAAATCAAAAGATGCTTGCTCTGTGGAAGAAAAGCTATGACAAACCCAGTGTGTGTGTGCATGCTAAGTCACTTCATTCATTTCTGACTCTTTGTGACCCTATGGACTGTAGCCCACCAGGCTCCTCTGTCTATGGAATTCTCCAGCCAAGAATACTGGAGTGGGTTGCCATTTCCTACTCCAGGGGATCTTCCTGACCCAGGGATTGAACCCACATGTGTTACGTCTCCTGCATTGGTAGGCTGTTTATTTACCACTAGTGCCACCTGAGAAGCCCCAACAAAACTAGACAGCATATTAAAAAGCAGAGCCATCACTTTGCTGACAAAAGTCCATATAGTCAAAGCTATGGTTTTTCCAGCAGTCATGTACAGATGTGCAAGTTGGACCATAAAGAAGGTTGAGCACCGAAGAATTGATGTTTTTGAACTGTGATGTTGGAGAAGACTCTTCAGAGTCCCTTGGATAGCAAGGAAATCAAACCAGTCAATCCTAAAGGAAATGAACCCTGTATATGCACTGGAAGGACTGATGCTGAAACTGAAGCTCCAACACTTTGGCCATCTGATACAAAGAACTGACTCATTGGAAAAGACCTTGATGATGGGAAAGATTGAAGGCAGGAGGAGAAGGGGACGACAGAGGATGAGATGGTTGGATGGCATCACCAACTCAATGGACACGAGTTTGAGCAAGCTCTGGGAGTTGGTGATGGACAGGGAAGCCTGACATTGTGGCAGTCCATGGGGTTGCAAAGAGTTGGACACGACTGAGCGACTGAACAACAACAACCTGCTACTCACAAGCATGTAGTCTGCAGATTTGTTGGATCCAGAAGTTCGATGGTGTTGACTCCCAATTACCTCACTACCAACCAATAAGAAGAATGTCAATGAGCTGATCACACACCCCACAACTCCATTTCCTTACCATGTCCTTCCCTGAAAACCATTAGGGAGTTTGGGCCTTTTGAGCACCAGCTACTTGGACTCCTTGCTTGATGCCTGCAATAAATGCAGCATTTTTGTTTACCACTGTGGCAGGAAAAGACTCCTCCATCAAGGGGATTTGGGGTCTTAATCACTGAGGTCCTCCTAGCCTCTAAGGCCCAGAAAGCAGACATGAAGCTACAAGTAAGGGCTATAACATCAGCTTCACTACAAGGGCAAAGAGAAGGTCTTTCTGTGGCTTTCAAATCTCATCATGCCCCTACCAGCCCACTCTGTGAAGAAGGATCCTAGGCCTGAAACCTCTGGTTTGGTTCAACAGCAAATAAGCTGAACAATCCCCCAAACTATGTTCTCTGTCTGTTGGGGAAACCTTGATGGTGAGGAACTTGCTGCCACTGATGCCACACAAGGTCCTGTGTGCTCCTGGGCATGGAGGCTTTTTGTCTCCCATTTCTTATAGGCAAGACTCCAGCCTCTATGGCCTTCTCTGAATCCCAAAGGGCAGAACAGTTACTAATCAAAGGAAAAGGAGCCATGAAACCACCTGAGGTGAGATTTAAGGGATGAGAAATGTTCATCAAGATTAGAAGAGGACCACATGAGACCCTGCACATACCCATATCTTGTCAGCAACCCCACCCTTTTGAAACTTTGAAGAAGAAAGAATACAAGACTGTTACTGCCTTGATCCTTATCATCTCTCCCTACTCACCAGAGAGGGGCACAGTTCTTGAGGCACAACCCTAATGTGTTCCCCCTTCACCTGGCAAAGTTATAAAGCCACACGTTCCTTCTCCTCCATAACTCTGATCCGATATTTATGTCTGGCATTGGTGCACAGAAAGCCAAGATTTTGGCAACACCATCAGGGGTTCCAGCTTCTGTGCTGGGAGGTGGGCATCCTATTCAGCTCCAGCCTCTTCCTAACTCACCTGGGCAACTACCTTAGACATCCTGGTGTCCTCCCCTGCAAGCAGACCCGCCACTGCTCCTAGCTCTGTGTGCACACACGGCTGTACATGCTGCCACGCATGTCAGACAACCTGCCCTTGACAGCCCGGTGGAGAGAGGAGGCTCCTCTGTCCATGGGATTTCCCCGGCAAGAACACTGAAGTGGGCTGCCATTTCTTTCTCCAGAGGATCTTCCTGACCCGGGGATTGAACCGAAGTCTCCTGCAGTAGGAAATGGATTCTTTGCCATTGAGCCACCACTAAAGGCTGCTTTTGCAGCCCAGTTCCTCCAGGAAAACAGACCATAGCCCCTGAGAACTGCCAACCCGCTCCCTCCCTCCCTCAGGAGCTGTTTTCTTTGTTCTCAGGCACAATGGGTGACCAACACCCTTTCCTCCGAGGTCCCCTCCCCACGTCTCCAGAGATTTTCTTTTATAACAAGGTTCACTTGTGTGTGCTTCAGGGAGCTTGGGGCGGGTGGTCCCTGGGGCTTTTTCTCTGCAACTGGCCCCTTGTCTTGTTAAAGGAATAGGGACTTCCCAACAATCTCTGGTGGTACTTCAGAGGAGCCTAGGATAGGCTGACATGCCTGGGTCCAAACAGAAGAATAGGTTGGTCTCAGAAATCATTTAAGAGCATTAGCCCAGATTAGCACAGAATACCACCTAGGACAGTAGCTGGTAAAGGATGTGAAGACACAGTAGTCAGAGCAGGAGAAAGGGGACCCTTGATAAATATTCCTTAGCAGCCGCCCTCTCCAGCTCCCTTGCTCCTTTACCAATCCATGGGTACATGATTTCTGTGACTTTGGCGGTGTGGTCAATATTT
>NW_011495028.1:374108-375440 GCF_000754665.1 Bison bison bison
GGGGGGTGCCAGGACAACATCTTCCCTGGTGGTTCAGATGGTAAAGAATCTGTCTGCAATGCAGGAGACCTGGGTTCAATCCCTGGGTTGGGAAGATCCCCTGGAGAAGGGAATGGCTATCCATGCCAATATTCTTGCCTGGAGAATTCCATGGACAGAGGTGCCTGGTAGGCTACAGTCCATGGGGTTGCAAAGAATCAGATACGACTGAGTGAGTGACTTTCACTTTACTTCACAGGATAACATCAGAGACCCCCACCTCCAGACAGAGTCTATGGGCAAAACTGGGATTAGCAGATGATGTGGCAAGATGCTGAGGGAGGTAGTATATCTTGTGTCTGTTGATAGGCATGTTAAAAAGAGCCCTGGCTTAAAGAGAAAGGAAGGAAGGGAAAGGGAGTAGGGGGGAGGGAGGAAGGAAGGGGAAAAACAAGAAAAAGGAAAAAAGAACTCAGTCCAAAATTACACACCATGAAGAGGAGAAAATATATTACAATCCAGAGAACCACAATTGCATATGTCTTTTTAAAAATCAGCTCACCAGATTTTTCTGTAAAAAATTTTTAAAAAAAGAGCAAGCAAATTAAAATTCCTTCCTGCTTACTTCTGAAAGAGTCTTAATCTCACAAGGGCAGACGATAAACAGAGCTCTCTTTCAGCAAACACTGATCCATTGATACAGAAATTGTCTCCTTTTCAAACAAAGGCAGATAGATAGGCCAGCAATGATCCCTTATGTACCATCCTGTAAGCCCCCTGCACCCGCCTGCCTTGGATACCTGCCTTGACCTGTTGCCAGCAATTGCTTACAAATGGCATAATGGGATTGTGCCAAGTTACTGAGCTTTGACCAAAGAAAATTCAGGCAGAAGGCAGGGTATGTTGCAGACACATCTGCTTTTATTTGTGGCCCTCGTACAGATGGAGTTTCAGGTTCCCATTCCTTGCCTTTCTCTGAAAGCAGCTTTGTCTTTTTCCTGGACTGACACATTGTATTTGCTGTAATCACTCCAACATGTAAAGCAGCCATTTCTAAGGTGGCATCCGCTTTTACGGCTCACACCATGAAAGCATTGCAGGCTGGAACTCCCCACCCATATCTAGCTATGTGTTCGTTTATAGTCATGGGGAGAGAGAATGCTGGTTATTTGGTGTATTAGTATGCCAGCCCTACCAGAACCAAGTGTTGCAGACTGGTGGCTTAAACAACATTTATTTCTCCCAGTTCTAGAGGCTAAAGTCTGAGATCAAGGGGTCAGGAGGTTTGGTTGCTCCTGAGGCCTCTTTTCTTGGCTTGCAGATAGCCACCTTCTCTCTGTGTTTTCATTAGGT
>NW_011495028.1:375540-382932 GCF_000754665.1 Bison bison bison
ATTGGATTTGGGCCCATCCCAATGACCTCATTTTACCTTAATTACCTATTTAAAAACCAATCTCCAACTACAGTTACATTCTGGGTTCCTTGGGGGTTCAGTCTTCCATATATGAATTTTACGATACACAATCCAGCCCATTCAGTTCAAATCAGTTCAGTGGCTCAGTCAAGTCTGACTCTTTGCGACCCCATGGACTGCCCTATGCCAGGCTTCCCTGTCCATCACCAACTTCCGGAGCTTGCTCAAACTCATGTCCATCAAGTCGATGAAGCCATCAAACCATCTCATCCTCTATCGTCCCCTTCTCCTCCTGCCTTCAATATTTCCCAGCATCAGGGACTTTTCCAATGAGTCAGTTCTTCATATCAGGTGTTTGAAGTATTGGAGCATCAGCTTCAGCATCAGTCCTTCCAATGAATATTCAGGATTGATTTCCTTTAGGACTTCCTTTGATTTCCTTGCAGTCCAGGGAACTCTCAAGAGTCTTCTCCAATACCACAGTTCAAAAGCATCAACTCTTCAGCACTCAGCTTTCTTTATAGTCCAACTCTCACATCCATACATGACTACTGGAAAAACCATATCTTTGACTAGACAGACCTTTGTCGGCAAAGTAATGTCTCTGCTTTTTTAATATGTTGTCTAGGTTGGTCATAGCTTTTCTTCCAAGGAGCAAGAATCTTGTAATTTCATTGCTGTAGTCACCATCTGCAGTGATTTTGGAGCCCAAGAAAATAAAGTCTGTCACTGTTTCCATTGTTTCTCCATCTATTTGACAAGGAGTGGTGGGACCAGACGCCATGATCTTAGTTTTCTGAATGTTGAGCTTTAAGCCAAACTTTTCACTCTGCTCTTTCACTTTCATCAAGAAGCTCTTTAGTTCTTGTTCGCTTTCTGCCATAAGGGTGGTGTCATCTGCATATGTGAGGTTATTGATATTTCTCCTGGCAATCTTAATTCCAGCTTGTGCTTCATCCAGCCCGGCATTTCACATGATGTACTCTGCATATAAGTTAAATAAGCAGAGTGACAATATACAGCCTTGATGTACTCCTTTCCCAATTTGAAACCAGTCTGTTGTTCCATGTCCAGTTCTAACTGTTGCCTCTTGACCTGCATATAGATTTCTCAGGAGTCAGATTGAAATTGAAGACTTAAATTTAGACTTAAATTGAAGAAAGTAGAGAAAACCACTAGATCATTCAGGTATGACCTAAATAAAATCCCTTACAATTATATAGTGGAAGTGAGAAATAGATTCAAGGGATTAGATCTGATAGACAGAGTGCCTGAAGAACTATGCACAGAGGTTCGTGACATTGTACAGGAGGCAGGGATCAAAACCATCCCTAAGAAAAAGAAATGCAAAAAGGCAAATTGGTTGTCTGAGGAGGACTTACCAGTAGCTGTGAAAAGAAGAGAAGCAAAAGGCAAAGGAGAACAGGAAAGATATGCTTCTTTGAATGCAGAGTTCCAAAGAACAACAAGGAGAGATAAGAAAGCCTTCCTCAGTGATCAATGCAAAGAAACAGAGGAAAACAATAGAATAGGAAAGACTAGAGATCTCTTCAAGAAAATTAGAGATACATTTCATGCAAAGGGAATATTTCATGCAAAGATGGGCACGATAAAGGACAGAAATGGTATGGACCTAACAGAAGCAGAAGATATTATAAGAGATGGGAAGAATACACAGAAGAACCATACAGAAAAGATCTTCATGACACAGATAACCACAATGGTGTGATCACCCACCTAGAGCCAGACATCCTGGAACGCAAGGTCAAGTGGGCCTTAGGAAGCATCACTACGAACAAAGTTAGTGGAGATGATGGAATTCCAGTTAAGCTATTTCAAATCCTGAAAGATGATGCTGTGAAAGTGCTGCACTCAACATGCCAGCAATTTGGAAAACTCAGCAGTGGCCACAGGACTGGAAAAGGTCACTTCTCATTCCAATCCCAAAGAAAGGCAATGCCAAAGAATGCTCAAACTACCACACGATTGCTAGCATCATCTCACATGCTAGCAAAGTAATGCTCAAAATTCTCCAAGCCAGGTTTCAATAGTACCTGAACCGTGAACTTCCAGATGTTCAAGCTGGATTTCGAAAAAGCAGAGGAACCAGAGATCAAATTGCCAACATCTGTTGGATCATACAAAAAGGAAGAGAGTTCCAGAAAAACATCTATTTCTGCTTTATTGATTATGCCAAAGCCTTTGTGTAGATCACAACAAACTGTGGAAAATTCTTCAAGAGATGGGAATCCAGCCCATAACATTTGGTAAAAATTATACTGTTATTTTGACTTTAACCCTTTCTCATATAGAGAACAGCCTAGAAACAAAAACAAAATAAAACAAAACCGCTGTTTGACCACATCTGCAGATGCCAGTTGAGGACTCTGGCCTATTCAAAGGGAACTTGCCATTTTAAGTATCATGTTGTGGGAAACTCTGTCTATGGTAAATCATGAGATGAGTTTTTTCATCTGATACTTATTTGGTGACCTCAGAGGACTTGATCAATTAATACACCAAAGTGATGGATAAATAGATCCCTTAAGCACGCAAGACTTCCATTAAGAGAAATGTATGGAGCAGACCATTTAATGGGCTTTTGGGCTCAGAACTTGCCACTTGTGAGTCTAAATCGAATGCCTGTCTTTGATCAGCACATTTTCCCTTGTTGGGGGCTGTTAATTTTTTTTTTTTCTTTCTAGATGATATTGTTCCATTTAGGTTTATTAGGCCTTTCAAACAAAGGCTTTAAATCAGTCACATCATGTAATATTATGACATAAGAATTTCTTGTGTGATCAATCCTAGGAAAAAAGAAATTCTTAATTTTATTGAAGAAAAGACATGTGATTCACCTCTGCACATGCTAGATCAATTCCTTAGACTAGTGTCTAGGAAATCAATAACCCAAAACACTTCTGCTGCAATGACAGAGCCCATGTCATCATCAGCTTTCTCGTCTCAGTCTATCCTCCCACTTTCAAGCTTACATCTTCCACACGTAACTAATTCTCAGCTGGTATTGCTCTTGTGAACTTAGATCCCAGAGACTTCTGAGTACTGCACTTGCCCCCTTAATTCTCCCACAGACAATTTGAACTCAACATGATCCAAAGAGACACCATTATTTTACTCCCAAACCTGCTCCTCCTCCTGTATCACCCTTGTTTGGTCAAATGACACCACCATCCATCTGGCCTCCCCACTAGTCGGCTTGCCAATCCCGAAGACTCTACTTCGAAAGACCTCTTGGATGCACAATGTCTCTCTTTCCCTATTGCTGCTGTCCTATACTCTGCCCTCAAGTGTTCTCCCACAGAGCACTGAAAATCTAACTGGTACAAGGCATATCGCGGCTAACATCATGGTTAAGAGCTTTCCAACATCATGATTTGGACTCTGGAAGGTCTGGATTCAAATTCCAGTTCTACCGCTTAATAACTGTGTGACTTTGGGCAAGGTACTTCATCTCCACAAGCCTTGACTTCCTCATCTGTAAAATACAGAACATGTCTAATTTCACATGAGATATCATATGCAAAGTACTTATTACAGTGCCTGAAATATAGTTCTTGGATCTGATCATCAAATTCCTTTGGTTGTGATGTTCCAGGGACCTCAGATTTCCTGGGAAGGGCACACAAGGCCAGACCCATCACCTGTTTCTGTCTCTTGAACCCTTTTACCAACCTGCTGCATCGCTACCATGCTGAACTCTCTGAAGTTTCCAGAATGAGCCAGGTTTTCTCTACTGGCTGTAACTTTATGTAAGCCAGATGCTCCCATGACCTGACCACATGCCTTCTTTTTCCTACCTTCTCTATCTTCAAAATCCAGCTCAGGACTCACCCTTCTAGGAAACCTGCTCTGGTCCCTTCAGGTTGAGCCTCATACGTCTCCTCCTCATTCTAGTAGCTTCCTCCTATCATAGCACTGGTCACACTCAATTCTATTCCTATATGTGCTTATATCCCTCCCTTTTCTTACTAGACATTGCCTTATGCCTTGTATGGGTAATTCCTGTTACTGAGGCTCATATATTGAAGGAATGGTAATAGCCAACATTTATTTAGCACTTAGCATGTGTCAGGGTAATATGACCCTAATTTCTTTTTGTTGAGCCCCACCAATGTTGAGTTTGTTTTGTTTCCTAGGGGTGGGGGGAGTGGGGAACAAAACCCTTTTTAAAAGTGTTTTGGTTATCTGATCATATCTGGAAAACTTTAAGCTTGGCAGAAATCTGGTTTATCAACTAATAATGCTACTGTACATCTCCATCTTCATGGGCTTCCCAGATGGTGCAGTGGTAAAGAATCTGCCTGCCAATGCAGGAGATACAGAAGACATAGCTTAAAACCAGGGTTCAATCCCTGGATCAGGAAGATCCTCTGGAGAAGGAAATGGCAACCTACCCCAGTGTTTTTGCCTAGGAAATCCCATGGACAGAGGAGCCTGGCAGGCTATAGTCCATGGTATCGCCAACGAGTCAGACATGACTGAACATGCACACACTACTCTCATATGTCTCTGTATTCATATTTGTTGCATATCTGTAAGAAGAAAGTTCATAGGGAGGAGGCTAAGCCAGGTCCCCAAAAATATGTTCCTCAAGCAGCCCTGAGTACTGAGAAGTCAGACGTTTTCTTCTTAGACCAGTGTCCTTTGGACTGTATTTGTCCTGGTTGTTGTCACTTAGTCGCTAAGTCATGTCCGACTCTTTTGTGACCCCATGGACTGTAGCCCTCCAGTCTCCTCTGTCCATGGGATTTCTCAGGCCAAAATACTGAACTGAGTTGCCATTTCCTTCTCCAGGGGATCTTCCAGACCCAAGGATTGAACCTGCGTCTCTGGCACTGCAGGTGGATTCTTTACCACTGAGCCACCTGGGAAGCCCCTCTTTGATCCTGGGTCACTCAACAAAACCTTATGAAATAAAACGCAAGAACACAGTGCTAAACGGAAGAAGTCAGACACAGAAGATCGTACATCGTATGATCCATCTATATGGAGAGTCCACAATTGTCAAATCCACAGAGATAGAAAGTAAATTGGTGGTAGCTTAGGGGTGAGAGTGGGAACAGAAACTGCCTGAAAAGGGACAAGAAGTTGTTTTTTGGAGTGATGAAATGAACTAAGATTGGATTATGTTGCACAACCAATATAACCCTTGGTTGCACAACTGTGTAAATTTTCTAAAAAGAACTATCTAATTGTACATTTAAAATGGATTAACTTTATAATATATAATCTATACCTCAATAAAGTTATTTTTGTATTAATTTCTTCTGACAACTTTCCTTAGTCCTACCTTGACTCCATGAGAGCCTGATTCTGGGAGCTGTTTTTTAAATTCAGTCCCTAAGTCCTATCCAACTCTTTGCGACCCCATGAACTGCAGCATGTCACGCTCCCCTGTCCTTCACTATCTCCCAGAGTTTGCTCAAACTCACGTCCACTGAGTCAGTGATGCCATCCAACCAGCTCATCCTTTGTTGCCCCCTGCTCCTCCCGCCTTTAATCATTCCCCACATCAGGGTTTTTTCCAATAAGTCAGCTCTTGGTATCAGGTGGCCAAAGTATTGGAGCTTCAACTTCAGCATCAGTCCTTCCAATGAAGAGATCTCTCCAAACATTCCACCCTCTGGGAACTGCAAGTAGGTTTGGTTTGTGGTTTTACTCTCAGCCACTATCTTGGGGAAACTTACACAAAAGTGTAAGTGATACTTTAAACCAATTATTCCAAGACGTTATCTCAGTTTGTGAACACATACCCTCCAGGGCATAATCCCACCTCTCACCTATATTTATGCTGAAACTCAGATTCATGTACTTACCTTCCTAAATGGCATAATCTCACCAAAGATAATTTGGCTTTATTGTAGTCACCCTGCAGGAAATTTTGATAGAAATAAAATTATTTATTTAAGAGATATCTTAGAACAAAAAGGAAGCATTTCCAAATACCCAATGTTCTACATTTTTTGAATTGGTATGAGAAAGTGGGGAAATTCCAAATTCTAAAACTTGGCCTTAAGAGATTCTTTGGCCAAGGCAAAGAAAAATGTGAGCAACATATAACTGTTTCTCCATTTTAATCCCTTGCTGTGCTGTGCGACTCTTGAGACACTACAGACTGGAGCCCACCAGGCTTCTCTGTCCATGGAGATTCTCTAGGCAAGAATACTGGAATGGATTGCCATGCCCTCCTTCAGGGGATCTTCCCAACCTAGGGATCAAACCCAGGTCTCCTGCATTGCAGGTGGAATCTTTACTGTCTGAGCCACCAGGGAAGCCCAAGAATACTAGAGTGGGTAGCCTGTCCCTTCTCCTGGGGATCTTCCTGACCCAGGAATCGAATTGGGGTCTCCAGCATTGCAAGCAGATTCTTTACCAGCTGAGCTACCAGGGAACCCCTTTAATCCCTTAAGCACAACTAAAATATGACAGCCTTCCTTCTCACTACTCCTCTTTCCCACTCTGGGCTCCTCTATCTTTTCTGCCCCCGCCCTACCTCAATGGGCCCCTTTCCCTCCTGAAGAGCCAGAAACTTCAAAGTTCAATTATTTTTTCAATTTAAATCCTCCTCAGAACAGAGACAACCCTTTACAATTGATATTAAGCCCTCTTCTTGCTCTGAGCTGAGGGCCATTGTCAAAGTTTTTCCAAAGTCTTTGGAGAAATTTACAGAAGAGTTTACAATAGTTTTAGGGGGTCTTCCCTGGTGGTGCAGTGGTTCAGACTCTGCACTCCCAATACAGGTGGCCAGGTTCAATTCCTTGTCAGGGAACTAGATCCTACATGCTGCAACTAAGACCCAATACAACCAAATAAGTAAATTTTTTTTTTTTAATAAAATAGTCTTAGAACATGTAGTCCAAAACTCACAGATCTATACCAGTTAGTTCATGCATTAGTAGGAACCTCAGATGCAAAATAAATAAATAAAGGTTGAAAAAGCAGAATGGGAAGATCTAAGGATGACTTAAAATGGCAGAGGAAGTCAGAGGAATTTAGAAAAGCTGCAGGTGTTGAACAAGATTTTTTGAAAGCTCCTCCCAGCTCTTCCCTATGAAAACAGATTGAGCTCTGATTCAGTCCTGCTGCTGCTGCTGCTGCTGCTGCTAAGTCGCTTCAGTCGTGTCCGACTCTGTGTGACCCCATAGATGGCAGCCCACCAGGCTCCCCCGTCCCTGGGATTCTCCAGGCAAGAACACTAGAGTGGGTTGCCATTTCCTTCTCCAATGCATGAAAGTGAAAAGTGAAAGTGAAGTCGCCCAGTCGAGTCCGACTCTAAGCGACCCCATGGACTGCAGCCCACCAGGCTCCTCCGTCCATGGGATTTTCCAGGCAAGAGTACTGGAGTGGGGT
>NW_011495028.1:383032-392154 GCF_000754665.1 Bison bison bison
ACAAGAAAAAAAAAAAAAAAAAATCCATTGGAGAAACTAGAAACAGGCTCTTTCCCACCTATAGACAGCATTCCAAAGTAGATCCTTAAGCGATCGTGACCTCACTTTTTATAAATGGCTTTAATGGAGAAATAAGGGATTTAATATACAAGCAATAGCTAGAAAGGGAAAGAGCCCCACTGCCAGACCTGCAGCCCCGTGCTGAGCAATCCAAAAGGAAAAATAAGGCTCAGAATAAACTCATGATCTTAGAAAAGTTTCAGTAAACTACAGTCCATGGGCCAAGACCCTGACCTCTGCCTGTTTTGCAAATAAAACTTTGGTGGAACACAGTCACCCTATGTTTACACAGTGTTTCTGGCTGCTTTCACAACCACAGAGTTAAAGACTGCAGCAGAGCTGTATGGCTTGCATAGTCCAGAATGTCACTATCTGCCTCTGGCAGGAAAAGGTGGCCAGTCCTTGGTATCACAAATAAAATAGTCATTAATCCCCAAAGGAGGGAATTTCTAGGCAAAGGCGCTTCTAGAAAGAACGAGATAAAAACAGCTGTTCTGCCTTAGCTGAGAAACTAAAGGGGGAAAAAATGAAGTGATTGACCCACTAAAACGCTCTAGTGGGAAAATAAGCACTTAATTTTATATTTTATCCTTAAATCAGAAGGAGAAACCTCTTTAAATATTAACAGACAACACTGCCAAATTTTAATTAATTCAGATGCTGTAGAATAAAAATAATAATGACATAATATATAAACTTTAAACCTGCCACTGTCTTAGAGTCAACAACAAGTCAGTTGGTGGGTATCTCTAATAACCTTCAAATGTTCCCAATGCCAAAATAGTCTCCCTCCAGACCTGTAACCAAGGTACAATCTTTCCTCCTCCTGAGTCATCAGCTTCAGATGTAACTTAACAGGTAGGGGTTACTGTGCAAATAAAATGCCGGATTAAATGTTCTCCAGGGGGCGTCTTCCTTGAAATCCCCCCAAACTCCCCTATCATATGAAATCATAGCTAATCTGGATGTTGATTTACTGTTACTCTAGTATCAGAATTAAGCCCAGATTGAAGATATCGAGAAGGTCCAAACATTTTTAGGAATAGGCAGGATTTAGGAGCTACAATGAAGTTTCAGATTGATTCCTCTAAATCTCTGTCCAAACTGTGCCATGGTAGGGGCCGTGCAAGCCAGTTGTGTCCGACACGTTGCAACCTTCTAGACTGTGGCAGGCTCCTGCCGGCTCCTCTCTCCGTGGGATTTTTCAGGCAAGGATACTGGAGCGGGTTGCCGTTTCCTGCTCCAAGGAATCTTCTCAATCCAGAGACTGAACCCGTGTCTCCTGTGTCTCCTGCACTGGCAGGTGGATTCTTTACCACTGGGAAGCCAAACTGCATAGCATCCTGTTAAACAAGAAGCTAAAGAAGGACTTTGGAAAAGATCCTGATTCTGGGAATGATTGCGGGCAGGAAGAGAAGGGGGTGACAGAGGATGAGATGGATGGATGGATGGATGGATGGCATCACTCACTCAATGGACGTGAGTTTGAGCAAACTCCAGGAGATAGTGAAGGACAGGGAAGCCTGGTGTGCCATAGTCCACGGGGTTGCAAAGAATTGGACATGACTTAGCGACTGAACGACAACAACAAAGAAGGACTAAAACCAATTATTCAAAGTCTTAAATAGGGCTTCCCTGGTGGTCCAGTGGTTAAAATCTGCCTGCCAGTGCAGGGAACATGGGTTCAGTCTCTGGGCTGGGAAGATCCCACCTGCCAAGGAGCACCTAAGCCCATGTGCCACAACTACTGAAGCCTGGGCACCTAGAGCCCATGCCTCACAACAAGAGAAGCCGCCACAAGAAGCCCTTGGACCTCAGCGAGGAGTGGCCCCCAGTCACTGCAACTGGAGAAAGCTCATGTGCTGCAACGAAGACGCAGTGCAGCCCCCAAAAATTAATATTGAAAAAAAAAGCATAACAGAGAAAAAGATTGTACCAATCCACACTCAGGGTTGTAAATAAAACAGACATTCCTTGCTTCCCTGTAGTACCAAACCCACATCTAATTTCATATTAGTGCCTCCTGAGGCTGCATATTTAACAGTTTGTAGATTTGCCTTCCAGAGAAGGCAATGGCACCCCACTCCAGTACTCTTGCCTGGAAAATCCCATGGACGGAGGAGCCTGGAAGGCTGCAGTCCATGGGGTGGCTAAGAGTCGGACACGACTGAGCGATGTCACTTTCACTTTTCACTTTCATGCATTGGAGGAGGAAATGGCAACCCACTCCAGTGTTCTTGCCTGGAGAATCCCAGGGACGGTGGGGCCTGGTGGGCTGCCGTCTATGGGGTCACACAGAGTCGGACACGACTGAAGCAACTTAGCAGCAGCAGCAGCAGATTTGCCTTCTGCTTACCTCAGCATCAGAGCTTCCCTGGTGGCTCAGATGGTAAAGAATCTACCCACAATGTGGGAGACCTGGGCCTGATCCCTGGATTGGGAAGATTCCCTGAAGGAGGGCATGACAACCCATTCCAGTATTCTTGCCTGGAGAATTCCCATGAACAGAGGAGTCTGGCAGGCTACAGTCCATGGGGCTGCAAAGAGTCAGACACAACTGAATGACTAAGTATAGCATGTACCTCAGCATCACTATCGATTTATTGTTCATTGCCCAGGGGCAATGAGCAATATGCCAGGCCCACTGTACCCCAGGGGTTTAGAATATCCCTCCTACTTTTCTCAAGTCTTCAGCCATGGTCTCAAGGACCTTCATTTCCCTAGGACTCACTCTTTCCTAGGCTTCCTGGGTGGCACAGTGGTAAAGAATCTGCCTGCCAGTGCAGGAGGTGCAAGAGACTCAGGTCCCGACCCCTGGGTCAGGAAGATCTCCTGGAGTAGGAAATGGCAATGGGCTCTGGTATTCTTGCCTGGAAAATCCCATGGACTCAAGAGCCTGGTAGGCTACAGTCCATGGGGTTACTGTGAGAGGCACACAACTGAGCAAGTATGCACACACTACTTTTAACCACTATATAATGACTTTTGTGTTCTGTGTTCTGAAGAGGAGGGGAGCTCTAAGACTGTTTCCATCCATTTCAATGTTTTAGCTCAGAAAGGGGGAAGGTTTCCAAAGGGAAGTTATAGTTTTGTCAAAGTAAAGTTCATTTCCTAGGATATGTTTCATCCCAAGATATCCTGCAGGGGACTGTAGCACAAGGCCTCTGTGCCCCCATCTCTTCGACCTCAGGGAACAGTATTCATTCAGCCTCCACGACCTTCCCCGAGCTCCAATGGGCAGATTCAAGCAGTTAATTGAGGAAGGGAGGGATGTGAAACTAGGAAGAAACAGTCAAGTAGGCTTCAGGCAAGGTCCTGCTTCCCCATCAAGGGATACACAACATCTTTGAGCTATCTTGCAGACACTTAACCCCCTCTTCAGGTGGGGAAGTTGATGACTAATGACGGTATGCTGCCCACAAGCATGTAGGCCCTGGACCAGCTGGACTTGAAGGTTGATGATGCTGACTCCTACTTATCTCACCACCAACCCATCGGAAGAATGTCCACGAGCTGATCACACCCTCTTTGGACAATTAATATGAAACTTCTCCCGATCTTCCCCAAATTTGGACACTTGGTTTGAGGGCATGAGCCCACTGGGTCCCCCTTTGCCTGGCAAAGCAATAAAGCTATTCTTTTCTGCTTCACCCAAAACTCTGTCTCTGAGATTTGATTTGGCACTGGTTCACAGAGAAGCTGAGCTTTCAGCATCACCAACGAGATGACCTTACCAAGTCCTTGGTAAGCAAATATCTTCCCTGGGACTCTAAGCATGAATGGGGCTTTAATGAGTTAAAATTAGCTCTTAACAATCTCCCTCTCTGGCCTTCCTAGTTACCATAAGCCTTTCTACATATTTGTACATGAGACTCACCTTCATGAGGATCATCAGAGGCCAATAATCTACTACACTCTGTCTTGATCCAGTGGCAAAGCTAAGCCACGTAAGTGCAGTAACCACAGCAGCCCAACTAGCCAAACTTGGTTTGTCTGTGTGCATTATTTTTTAATTTTAATTAGCTTATTTATTCATTACTGCAAATGAGTCTTCTCTAGTTGTAGCAAGCAGGGACTATCCTCTAGCTGCAGAGCTTGGGCTGAGCATTGCGTTGACATCTCTTGTTGCAGAGCATGGGCTTGAGGGCAGGGGCTTTGGTAGTTACTGCTGCCTGTGGGCTCAGTAGCTGGGGCTCACAGGTTTAGTTGCTCTAGGCCATGTGGGATCTTCCCAGAACAGGGATCGAACTCATGTCTCCTGCATTGGCAGGCAGATTCTTCACTACTGGACAACCAGGGAAGTCTGGTGTGTATGTTTTTAATTGTGTAAAATAAATGCATATAACCTGAAGTTTTCCATTTTAATCATTTTTAAATTCATTGGCATTAATTACAGTGGCTATGCTGTGCAACCATCACCACTATTTATTTCCAAGTGGAAAGGCAACCCACTCCAGTGTTCTTGCCCGGAGAATCCCAGGGACGGGGAGCCTGGTGGGCTGCCATCTATGGGGTCACACAGAGTCGGACACAACTGAAGCGACTCAGCAGCAGCAGCAGCTCTTTCATCAACCTTTCATCTTTCCAAACAGAAACTGTAGCCATTAAGCAGCAACTCACCGTTCCTCTCCCCACATTCCCTGGCAACTTCTAATCTGCTTTCTGTCTCTATGATTTGGATAGTTTACGTAAGTGGAATCATACAACATTTGTCCTTTTGTGTTAGGCTTATTTCACCTAGTATAATTTTTTCATGGTTCATCTCTGTTGTGGAATACATTAGAATCTCATTTCTTTTCATGACTAAATAATACACTGTTGCAAATACCACATTTTGTTTATTTATTCATCTACTGATAGATACATGTGTTGTTTCTATTTTTGCCTATTGTGAATAATGCTGCTATGAACTTTGATGTACAAGCTTGTGTACCACTTAGGTCCCTGATTTCAGTTCTTTGGGGTGTATACCTAGGAGTGGAATTGCTGGCTTATATGGTAATTCTGCTTAACTTTCTGAGGAACTGCCGAACTTTTTTTCACAGAAGCTGCACAATTTTACCTTGCCTGGAAAATCCCATGGATGGAGGAGCCCGGTAGGCTGCAGTCCATGGGGTCACTAAGAGTCGGACACGACTGAGCGACTTCACTTTCACTTTTCACTTTCATGCCTTGGAGAAGGAAATGGCAACCCACTCCAGTGTTCCTCCCTGGAGAATCCCAGGGACGGGGGAGCCTGGTGGGCTGCCGTCTATGGGGTCGCACAGAGTCGGACACGACTGAATCGACTTAGCAGCGGCAGCAGCAGCACAATTTTACAACCTGATAGGCTTGTTCCAATTTCACTGCATCCTTGCTAACCCTTGCTATGTCTGTTTTTTAAATTATCACCGTCATAATTAGTGTGACATGGTAGCTCATTGTGGTTTAGATTTGCATTTCCCTTCATTCTCTGGGTCAGGAAGAGCAAAGAAGGAAATGGCAACCCACTCCAGTATTCTTGTCTGGGAATCTTCAGGACTGAGAAGTTTGGTGGGCTACAGACCATAGGATCGCAAAACAGTCAGACACGATTTCCTGACAAAACAACAACAGATTGACTAATGGTATCTAGCTTCTTTTCATCAGCTAATTTTTGACTTGTATAACTTCTTCGGAGAAAAGTTTACTGAAGTCCTTTGCCCATTTTAAAATTGAAATGTCTTCTTGTTGAAATGTAGTTCTTTAGATATTCTGAGTATTAAACCTTTTCATACATATGATTTGCAAATATTTTCTTCCATTCTTCAGGTTGTCTTTTAACTTTCTTGAGTGTCCTTTGATGCACAAATGTTTTAGTTTTTTTTTCTTTTTTAAAAATTTATTTATTTTTAATTGAAAGATAATTGCTTTATAATATTGTGTTGGTTTCTGCCAAACATCAACGTTGATTAGCCATAGGAATACATTTGTCCCCTTCCTCTTAAACCTCCCGCCCAAGTTTTCGTTTTGATGACGTCCAATTGATTTTTTTCTTTCATTGCTTGTCTTTTTGGCATCAAACTTAAGAACACATTGCCAAATCCAAGGTCATGAAGATCTTCCCCGGAGCTTCCCTGGCAGTCCAGAGGTTAAGACTCTGCACTTCCAGTGCAGGGGGCTCAGGGTTAGTCCCTGGTTAGGAAAGTAAGATCCCACATGCCACTTGGCACAGAAAACAACAATTTTGCTCTTAAAGTCTGACCCATTTGTTATTTCCTTTGATCCATGTTGAGTTAATTTTTGTGACTGGTGTGAGGTAGGAGTCCAATTTCACTCTTTTATGTGAGGATGTCCAGTTTTCTCAGTACCATTTGTTAAAGAGACTGTTCTGTCTTCATTGAATGGTCTTGGCACTCTTGTGGAAAATCAATTGACCGTGGATGTGACAGTATTTCTGGGCTCTCAAGTCTATCTAGTTCATTGGTCTGTGTGTCTGTCCTTCTGCCATTTCCACGGTGTTTTGATTACTGGAGCTTTGTAGATTTTAAAATTGGAAAGTGTGAGCCTTCCATGTTTGATCTATTTTAGGATCTCCTTTAAATCTGATGGTCCTTTCTGCTGAACAATCTTTGTTATTCATTGAAAATACACATTTCTCAGTATGTAGGTTTATCTCCTATGAAATCCTGTTTCTTCTCCCTTACTTATTTCCATTCATCATTACAATTCCTTAACCCTGGTATTCTTCTATTACTTGATGGGAAAACTCATAACCATCTAACTTCTGTTCATGAATGAATAGATATATCAGAAATTTTAGCAAAATGCAGACTTAATCGTGTTGGTTGTTGGGCCATATCATCGGACTGAACCAAAAAAATACCCTGTAACACATTCACTTTATCTCTAAAACCTGGTCTTTTGGCAGTTGCAAAATCTGCCCAGATGGCAGAATTCACTGTGCTTACCAGGGCTTGCCAGTTAGCTCCAGATAAGAAGGTTTAATATATGCACAGAGGTTGTCCGTGGTTTTGGAATGCTTTCGAAACAAAAAGGACTCTTACCCTCAGCAGAAAACCCAATTAGGAATGGGAGCATATCCAAGAAGACTAGAGTAAGATGTGGGGCCCCTGAGCCAGAGTGGAGACCACCCCTTGTCCAGGTGTTTGTGATCCATCCCTTGTTCTTTTTTTAGATGTAAACACTGAACCTAGTGTAAAGCTGCTGGCGTATTATTTGTTTGCTTGTGTGTGTGTGTGTGTTTTAATTTAAGCAGAAAATTTCTCTTAAAATAGAGTTGGCAAAGGGGGTGAGAATGAGGCTGAAGACAAACCTTGCTGTCTCCTGTGCCTGGGACTTACTCTGCTCCTAACTCACTCTGGCTGTCAGGGCACCCTTACAATCCGAGAGAGGGTTTTGGGCTCTAAGTACCTGAAGGGACAAGCCAAAGTCTGGGAAGGAGTTAGGCTGCCTGGAATCCCCCATGCTGCTTTCAAGGGTAAAGAAGACTGAAATACAACTGGAGGAAGGATTTTAAGAAGGATAGACTCATTGAGGAATCAGTTATTTTAAAATAGCAGATTTGAGAAATGGGACAATTCTTTATTCAACTTTGATTTACAATATAACAATTTAAATTTCAGATGTTCCCCCCTCTTAGCTGCATCCTCAAATTATCTCAGTGTAATTCTTGATCTGGGTTACCTTGCTCTCTCACCTAGCCTGTGATGTATAAACTAGGATGTCCTCCTCTCTCTCTTAAAATCTACTACCCCAAAGTGAAATGAAACCCACCCTCTTTCTTTGACTCAGGGGAAGATAGCTACTTCTAAATACATTTCTCTTTACTTTCCTAAAAGGTTTCCCTTAACTATTTAAGCTTAAAAAGTTTATTTTCTAGTTCAGTTCAGTTCAGTCGCTCAGTCGTGTCCGACTCTTTGCGACCCCATGAATCGCAGCACGCCAGGCCTCCCTGTCCATCACCAACTCCCGGAGTTCACTCAAACTCATGTCCATCGAGTCGGTGATGCCATACAGCCATCTCATCCTCTGTCGTCCCCTTCTCCTCCTGCCCACAATCCCTCCCAGCATCACAGTCTTTTCCAATGAGTCAACTCTTCACATGAGGTGGCCAAAGTATTTGAGTTTCAGCTTTAGCATCAGTCCTTCCAATGAACACCCAGGACTGATCTCCTTTAGGATGGAGTGGTTGGATCTCCTTGCAGTACAAGGGACTCTCAAGAGTCTTCTCCAACACCACAGTTCAAAAGCATCAATTCTTCGGTGCTCAGATGAACTATTTTCTTGGCCTCTTTTCTACCTTAATGGAAAAGCTAACTGAAGACTGGGGAACAGTTCCTTGGGAACTTCAGCTCCCAGAGACTGGAAACACCTACAGTCAGGCTATCTGAGCTCAGGTCTGATTTCCTGGTCTTTAAGCCAGTTGTTCTCAGGTAAGCCACTTAAATTTATCCATAAAATGTGGATAATAATATGCATTCCATCTGCTTAATCAGCTGTTGTGATGACCAAATGAGACAATGTCTGAGAATGTGCTCTTTAAAAGGGACACAGTACAAAATGTGGTTATCTGTGAGTGATGGGATTATAGGCCATCTGATTTTCTTTGTGTTATCTATAACTTACACTTTAAAATACAACATTTAATTGTACTAAATGTTCTATATTTTTAAAAGAAAGCATATGGTGCTATGCAAGTAAAAGTTATTAAAATCAATCTTCTTAATGGTGTCAGGGTGTCTCTGTGGAATCTGGGCATGCAGAAAATAGTTAAGCTATGTATATAAACATTAGATAGGGAAAAAATGGAAACAGTGACAGATTTTCTTTTCTTGGGCTCCAAAATCACCACAGACAGTGACCACAGCAATGAAATTAAAAGACTCTTGCTCCTTGGAAGAAAAGCTGTGACAAACCAGACAGCATATTAAAAAGGAGCGACATTGCTTTGCTGACAAAAATCCATCTGGTCAAAGCTATACTTCGTCCAGTAGTTATGTAGAGATGTGAGAATTGGACCATAAAGAAAGCTGAGCATGGAAGAATTGATGCTTTCAAACTGGGGTGCTGGAGAAGACTGT
>NW_011495028.1:392260-400220 GCF_000754665.1 Bison bison bison
GGCTACCTCATGCGAGGAGTTGACTCAAGGGAAAAGACTTTGATGCTGGGAAAGATTGAGGGCAGGAGGAGAAGGGGGCAACAGAGGATGAAATGGTTGGATGGCATCATCAACTCAATGGACATGAGTTTGAACAGACTCCAGGAGATAGTGAAGGACAGGGAAGCCTGGTGTGCTGCAGTTCATGGGTTTGCAAAGGCTTGGACACAATTTAGTGACTGAACAGCCACATAAACATTAAGCAAAATAGAAATAGGACTTTTGATAGTTCTAAGAAGTAAACCAATTCTTAGAAAATCGGTTCGTTTAGCTACAACAAATGGCTTTACCTAGAGGTAGTAGAGTCCTATTACTGAGAAGTCAACCTCTAGTTTCTCCAATGCCTGCCGACACTGAGTGTTTACCTAGTATCTCTCCTCGGGTTGTCAGATCTCAGGATCTCCCAGCTCTGTGAGAGGTCTGACTTTTTTTTTTTTTTTTGGTTGCACTGGGTCTTCAAGCTTTCTCTAGTTCCAGCAAGCAGAAGCTACCCTTCATTGTGGGGCACAGGGCTCTCATTGCAGGGGCTTCTCTTGATGCAGAGCACAGGCTCTCAGCCCACAGGATTTAGTACCTGCAGCTGGTGGGTTCAGGAGTCGTGATGCATGTGCTTAGTCGCTCTGAGGCATGTGGAATCTTCCCAGACTGGGGACTGAACCGTGTCCCCTGTACTGGCAGGGAGATTCTTATCCACTCTACCACCAGGGAAGTCCTGACAACTGTTCTTTGTCATCACACGTCATGCCTGGGCAGCCAGGTGTTCATCAACAGCTTCAGGATGGCACCACAGAAAATCCTGGACCACTCTGCATAGCTCTCTCCTCTCCATGTTCTGCCTGATGAGTTTCAGCTGCCTCTGTTTCTTCACGGTTCCAGAATTGAACCCTCCCCACTCTGCTGGAATTCTGGAAGTCCCTCTGGATGGCAAGTCAGGGCAATCATATTTGTGACCATCTTATTTGTGATCACTCTCTCAGGGACCACAGTCCCTTGTTGCCTGTTATCTAGTAAGCAAAAGCAGCTGTTTCCTAGGTTTTGTTCATTTTTCTAGTTGATTTGGATGGGAGAGCAACATTGGTACCAGTGACCCCATATAGACAGAGTCAAAAGTCCTCAAACAAATTTTTGAAGTTAGGGCCTTCATCTCGTAAAGGAGATTGCTCGTATTCTGGATCAGAAACTTGATGAGTGCAGAACTTTACTGGGCCCAAAGAAGCAAGAAAAGAGGCTTCATGTGGGTAGGGTGGGCATCTAATATAGGCCAGTGGCCTGAGGATCATGATAAATAGTAGCAGATTACCCAGAGGGCAGGCTCCAAGAAGAAGGGAAGCACTGAACGGTCTTCTTCTACTTCACACTTTGGCCTGGAGCCCACCTTGGGAAGGACAAGGGGCAATGACGGCTTTCCTGATCTCTAGGTCCATACATTTACCTGCCACTTACCTGCCACTGGTCTTCCAAATGGAAGCTTCCCATATGCCTCAAAACTGCGTGGACTTGTCTGGTAGTCCAGTGATTAAGAATCTGCCTGCCCGTGCAGGGGACATGGTTCAGTCCCTGGTCCAGGAAGATCCCACATGCAGGGGGCAACTAAGCCTGTGTATCACCACCACTGAGCCCACAGTCTAGAGCCCATGCTCTGCAACCAGGGAAGCCAGCGCAATGAGAAGATCACTCTCTGAAGCCAGAGAAAGCCATGCACAGTAGAATCCAGTGCAGCCAAAAATAAAATAAATAAACAAAAATTTAAAATATATGTATCGAACCAACTTCTTCATTGTTTCCTCCAAAGACTGCTCCTCCTCCTTACGTTCCTTCTTTTGGGAGAATCAGCAGCATTCACCTGCTGTCCTCCCTGAAATAGAAAGCTAGGCCACCCCTTGCCTTCTCTTTCCTCCCTCAGTCACTGATACCTGTCAGTCTGATGGCCTCCATTTTGCCCACGATGAAGGCACCTTGTCCACCTGTGTTCTCCTATATGCCCCATATAATGGGTTTTCAAGAGACAGTTACTGATGGACTTCCCTGGTGGTACAGTGGGTAAGAATCCGCCTGCCAGTGCAGGGGACATGGGTTCGATCCCTGGTCCCAGAAGATTCCATATGCTGCGGGACAGCTAAACCCATGTGCCACAACTACTATGCCCAAGTGCCCTAGAGCCTGTGCTCTGCAACAAGAGAAGCCACTGCCGTGAGAAGCCTGCACACCACAACAAAGAGTAGCGCCCACTCTCCAGCGCTAGAGAAAGCCTGCTTGCAGCAACGAAGACCCAGTGCAAGCAGAAAGAAATAATAAATAAATAAGCAAATTATTGTTTAAAGAACGAGAGAGATAGTTACTGAGTGAAAGAATAAATAGACCGTCACTGAGGGCTAAGGCCTTCTTCTTTTCAGATGAACAGCTATGATAGTGTAAAAAGGACAGCAGGCAAGAAACCCTCCAATTCATTGACCACAACTCCGCCACAGGGATTGTTCTAAAGTGTTCTCGGTTCTTGTTATTCACTGGAGTTATGTTCTATGAAGTTGCCACAAATACTGAATTAGCAAATACCGAACCATTGCTCCTAAGGGAAAATATAGGATTAGGTTCCTGAAAGCCTCTGGTCATAACATTTTCATCAGCTAATCAGTATATAACCCTGTCTTATGTGCATTTCTGTTCAAGGACACCTTACTTAATCTATCTCGCTGATTCATTAATATCGAAGTCACAGCCACAGCATGCCAAGGCACGCCTGGACAGTTTTATCTAACGCACAGTGTTTTCTCTATAACACACATTAGCGTGTTCATGCCCAGAGGAGCATGCCAGCACTTCAGCATTTTAAAAAACAAAATTGCCAACAAAAAGTGTGAAAGTGCCCCCCCAAAAGAGGGGACACTAAATAGACTATAAATAGTCTAGAAATAGTCTTTGAGGGTAGGAGTTGACGCAGGAAGGCAGAGATCCCCATGCTCCACCTCAGCTGGGGATGAGAGCTGGGAGATTCAGATTTTTCACTTCTCAGTCCAGGCCCATAGATGATCACAAAGTACTGCAAGTGTTAATTTTGAGCTTACAAATAAATTTCACCAAGTAGACAAATTGGAAAATCCAGAACCTGCAAATATAGAGCCTGTAAATGATGAAGATGGATCACAGAACTCCATCATGTCACTCCCTGCCTGAGCCCTCAGTGCCTTATTCTTGCCACCAAGAAACTGAGCTTTGTCCACCCCACCTCAATAATAGAACCAGGTCTGCATATTTAACTTCTGAGCTTACATGCTGATCTCCTGTGCTTATTGAAGGGAGAAACTGTGTTCCTATCACATAATGCAGTGGCTAGCACGTAGAAGTTATTTAATACATAGTAATTTTTAAAAAACAAGTTAATAAACCAATAAAGTGAAAAAAATAATGGTAGATCTCAGGGTATCTAGGATAGATGACAGAGAAGCAAATACTTTAAAACTGATTTCCAGTTTATTGTTAATAAGTTGCCCGGGGTGAGTGCATAAATCTATTTAACTGATTAATTAAACTTTAGTACCAAACTTGCCACCAAAAAATTTGAAAAGGTAGTAATCTGTTGACCAGATCACACCACTCTTTGCCATACAGTTGGATTAGCTGGTCGAGCTGAATAAAGCACAATTCACTTTTACTCTGCTGTGTGGAACACTGATGACTTTGTCTAGATTAATTCTGTCTGATGCTCCTGATTCTATTTACATTCCAGTTTCCCTTTGCTGTTTGTGTGGATTCCTGGCCAATATGTGCTGAGAGCTTTTGGTCTTCTTCCACTTTCTGTCCCGTCAGTTTTAACCCCATTGTTTGATATTCATTTAAATAGTGAGTAGTGCCAAATGGGGAAACTCCATGATTTTCAGTTTCAGTTCAGCTGTTATCTAAATGGGATTTGCAAATAATTTTCCAACCAAAGGATTCTTGGAAATGCTGGCCATTATATAGAGGGCTTTTGAATGGTTTGTTTCAACTTGATTCACGTCAAATGAATGGCTTTTACTGTGTGTGACAGTCCCAGTGATCAGTGTAGTCATTCTCTCAACTCTCATTTTATTCAGGATAAAAAGGAAAGCATGTGTAGATATATAGTCTCTGAGGGTAATTCTCAAATCTCTATATACCACCAGTCATAAAATACTAGAGGCTTCCCTGGTGCCTCAGTGGTAAAGAATCCACCTGCAATGGAGATTTGGGTTCGATCCCTAAGTTGGATGCCCTGGAAGAGGGCATGGTGAATCCCATGGACAGAAGAGCTTGGCAGCCTATATATAGTCCTAGGGTCACAAAGAGTCAGACCCTCTCTGAAGTGACTGCGCACCCACACGTCAAATACTACGTTGCTTTGTTAAAGGTATCTCTTGTACCTCTCCTCTCCATCCTTAGAGCCAAGTCCTCAGTCTGGGGCCTAGCTTTGACTCCCACATGGATAGAGGAAGACATTCACTTCTTAATTGTTCTTTCCTTCTTTCAGTGTGTCCACTTCTTCCCCTCCCCTACCACATCTGCCTTGAGCCCTGCCACGTTAATGCTCTAAGACGGATTTTGCTCTCTCTTTTGAGAGAGAGAGCTCTCTCTCCTGGAAAGTGTGTGTGGTTGACTCTGTTCTCATAGGTTACCTCTGGAGAGTTTCAGGATTAAATGATTCCTGGCCAAGAAACAAAAGCATAATCATCTCATTCCCCAGATGGATTTGGATGAACAGTGGTAAGAAAATCAGGTCTAACTCCAAGAGGAGACAGTAGAGAAGAGCCAGGCCGGGTCTTTAAGGAATCCCACATGAGATGACACCATACTTTAATGCTGTATCAAGGTCTCGGGCTACATATCTCATCACCACTATCTGGACAGTTGGACAGGTTCTATTGGGAAATGGAATTTTTTTTTTCTTTGTTTCTATGCTTCTGCACTAGTAGGTTCAGTATTAAACATATGAGACGTTTTGTTTGAAAAAATCAAGATGCAGATTTCATCATTCCTGCACTAAAAATATCTGTGCTCCCTCTCTGCTGAAGAGCAAACTCCCTGAATTCTACCTGAACTTTATGGCTAATGAGCCCACCTGGTCTCTGTGGTGTTCCTCAGCCTCAATTACCTGCTTCATTCAGATTACCATCCTCATTCTTGCTCACAGCCCTGCTGTCCATCTCCATGCTGTGGAGCTCATGTGGGCCCCTGTCCTGGAAAGTGAAAGTGTTGGTCGCTCAGTCGTGTCCAACTCTTTGCGACCCTATGGACTGTAGCCCTCCAGGCTCCTCTGTCCTTTGAATTCTCCAGGCAAGAATACTGGAATGGGTTGCCATGCCCTCCTCCAGGGGATCTCCCCAACTCAGGGATTGAACCCGGGTCTCCTGCATCTCAAGTAGATTCTTTACCATCTGAGATACCAGGGAAGCCCTCCTATCCTGGGAGCCTCCCTAACTCCTTAAAGGCCCAGAGAAGTCCAGCCCCACTTCCAAGGCCTTTCTCTGTTGCTGGTCCCTATCTGTGAACTCCTGTAGTCTGTAGCATTCTATTTTGACGCTTATATTATTCAATAATACTTTTTATGTTCTTAACTCTTTCATAAATTTTTATCTGAACTGTAAGCTCCTGGGGATTCAGGACTTATTTTAAGCCAGCACTGTCTGATAGAAATACACAATGTGAGCCACAAATGCAAGCCTCAAATGTAATTACAAGTGTTCTAGAAGCCACATAAAAAAATAAACAGGTGAAATTAATTTTAATAGTATTTTTATTTAACCAAATACATCCAAAATATTATTTTAAATGCAATCAATTATTAATACGATACCTTACATTCTGTATTTCATACTAAGCCTTGGGAATCCAGTGCACAGCACATCTCAGTTTGGAGTGGCCACATTTTGGGTGCTCAGTGACCCTTTGGGGCTAGTGGCTACCATACTGAACAGCTTAGCCCTTGATATCCCACATGGGTGGGTGATGGCATAACATACACAGAGAATGTGAGCCAACACCTTACTGTCACACTGGAGGAAAGTCTCTGGCACAAGTTTCAGTCCTTGACCCTGCTCTGTTTATTGTTTTTACTGTTGGCTTGGGTTGTGCAGTGGTTAAGAACATTCACTCTGCTGCAATGTATATATAGTTAACAATACTTTAACATTTGAAAAGCAGGTAGACTTCATGTTACGTGTTTATTACCACAATTTAAAAAAAAAAAAAAGACAGAACATCTGCTCTGAGTCAAAGTGGCCTTAATTTCAAATCTCAGTACTACCAAACTACATATGTGAATGTGGGCAAGTTAATTTTCTTCTCTTATCTCTGGTTTCATCATCCATAAGTGGGGATAATTACACTAACCTCAAAGGAGTGTTGTGATGAGTCAGTGAGATACTGTCTGTAAAATGCCTTACCCCAGTACACAGAACACATCAAGCCCTTAAAAATACAGGGTTTTACCACTATCATTATCACCATAAATGGTGTATTTATTAATATGGCAGATGAGATAATTCTGGGAAAGACAGGTTAAGTTAAAGAATCAAAAAGCTTTTCCCAGATTGGATGTACTGGGTTGAATAAAGCAAGCTGAAATCCCTGTAGATAAGTGAAAGTGCTGCGTTTAGGTTAAAAAAATCCAACTACACAAAAAGAAGCTTGCAGCTGAATTGTAGTCCATGTGAAAAGAGACAATTATTTTATAAGTTGAAATTTAAGTTAATTCTATAAATTAAAATTTGTATTTGACTAAATATAGTTGGGATAAAATTATGCCTTTTTATTCCATTACATATTTAATGTAAAATGCAAATAGTAAAAAAGGGTATAAAGAAAAAGTTAAAAAAAAATCTCCCTCTGAGAACTTCCCTTTCCTACTCCTTAGAAGTAAGGAGCCACCTTCTTACATGTCCTTCCAGGAATGCCTGATGCCTAAATAAACATATATCTGTTTACCCTTTAGAAGTTTTAACACTTATGGGGAAAGACTGTTATTCTCTTGTGCAACTTACTTGAAAAGGGGTTAAAACTAAAGCCGGATTAAAGGTCAATATTATTCATAAATGGGATGTGTCAACTCCAAACTTTAATTTGATTTTAAGCTTCAGAAGAAGTAGGCTAATGGTAAAATGAAGTAAACAGTCCAATGCTATTTAGAACTTGTCAAACACATCTGGGATTTTTCACTTTCATATGGACACTATCTTTTAAGAAAAACACTGACAAACTGTGTGTGTCTGGTGGAGACTGATTAAGGGGACAAAGAATTCAAAACCACTGGTGAGCTGCAGGACGGCAGGATGTTTAACCGGAAGTAGGAAAATCCCAGAGGAATGTGCCAGCTGTTGCGGGGGGAGGAAAAGCAGTCCTAACCACCGCACAATTGCATTCATCTCACATGCTAGTAAAGTAATGCTCAAAATTCTCCAAGCCAGGCTTCAGCAATACGTGAACCGTGAACTTCCTGATGTTCAAGCTGGTTTTAGAAAAGGCAGAGGAACCAGACATCAAATTGCCAACATCCCCTGGACCATGGAAAAAGCAAGAGAGTTCCAGAAAAACATCTATTTCTGCTTTATTGACTATGCCAAAGCCTTTGACTGTGTGGATCACAATAAACCGGAAAATTCTGAAAGAGATGGGAATACCAGACCACCTGACCTGTCTCTTGAGAAATCTGTATGCAGGTCAGGAAGCAACAGTTAGAACTGGACATGGAACAACAGACTGGTTCCAAATAGGAAAAGGAGTACGTCAAGGCTGTATATTGTCACCCTGCTTATTTAACTTATATGCAGAGTACATCATGAGAAACGCTGGACTGGAAGGAACACAAGCTGGAATCAAGTTTGCCAGGAGAAATATCAATAACTTCAGATATGCAGATGACACCACCCTTATGGCAGAAAGTGAAGAGGAACTAAAAAGCCTCTTGATGAAG
>NW_011495028.1:401820-404912 GCF_000754665.1 Bison bison bison
GTTCTCTACCCGCATCTCCCTCTTCTCTCCCACTAGATTTGAAGACGGTTCCTCTTCATCTCTGAAGGGCATGTTCTTGTCTGGTTAAACTCCTCAGCTAGGGCCTTCATCTTGCCCTTCAGAAAATCAAAGTGCAAGTGGTGGATTTTTCCCACACGTTCTAATTCATTTACTGCATTTTCTAGGTTTGTGTACTCTCTTTGGTTTTTTTTTTTTTTTAAACTTTCAAAGGCCTAGTGAGTGAAGGTGTTTCCAAATACTGGTTGAAAGGCACTCTCACCGTGATCTCTTCCATTTCAAGTGTTTTAACCATCACCTCTAAGTGTCCACTCTGGTCCAGCCTTTCACAAGCAAACAGCTCCCTGGATTCTGTCTCTGGCATCTCCCCAGTAAAAAAAATAGTGGCCTTTGTCAAGATCCCACCGTTTACGAGATAAGCAAACCTAAGCAAACCAGCTACCTTATTCATCGGATGGAACTCTAATGCTCACCTCCCAGAGGTTGTGCAAGCTAAAGGAGAAAAATCTATGAGAAATCTATCAAGTGTTAGTTTTTTGTTTCCTATCCTTTGCTTCAGGCCTTCATTTCCTCTCAATTCAAATATGCTTTAGCAAGGACTTCCCTGGCAGTTCAGGGGATAAGACAATGCAGGGAGGGTAGGTTCTATCTCTGGTCTGGGGGCTAAGATCCCACACATCTGGAGGCCAAAAAATCAAAATACAAAACAGAAGCAATATGTAACAAATTCAATAAAAACTTTCAAAACGGTCCATATCAAAACAAACAAACAAAAATCTTTAAAAAAATAAAAGATCCATTTGCCGCTCAACTATTCTCCCTGGCTCTAATCTCTGCCTCTACCTGCAACCTACTGAATATGCAAGTGCCAGAATGATCTTCTAAGTCTCAGGCTATGTTGCTTTAAGGGGCTTCTCTGGTGGCTCAGACAGTAAAGAATCTGCCTGCAATGCAGGAGACCACGGTTCAATCCCTGGGTCAGGAAGATCCCTTTGAGAAGGGAATGGCTACCCACTCCAGTATTCTTGCCTGAAGAATTCCATGGACAGAGGAGCCTGGTGGGCTATACAGTCCATGGACTCAAAAAGAGTTGGACACAACTGAATGACTAACACTTTCACTTTCATGTTGCACTTAAAATGCTTAATAGCTACCCCCGGCTAAGAAATAGAATCTAAACTTCCAAGCACTCATTCTGAAACCTTTCCTGGTCTAAGGTTAAGAGCTGTGACACCATTTGTCTCCCAAATGTAACCCTCCTTCCAAACAACCAGGACTCTTCCTATCCCTCCCTGGTCTGGCTTCACTTACTGAAAGCCTACTTACCCTTCTAGCCCAGTTTAAATGAACACGCTCCTAGCATACCTTTTCTAAACCCCTCGAAGAATCTTTCCCTGCTGGAACTGCCAGTGTTTGCTTTCTACTTCTATTACAATGTCATCTCTCCTGATAGACTGTACATGACTTGAACTCATGGATTGAACCCCAGCCATCTTTATGTTCATCATAGAGCTTAGCACTGGGGTTTATATATAGTAGATACTCAATGTTACATCTAATGATACATTCTTGAATTTTCTGAAATATCACTAGGTGCCTAGCATCGTGTCAGTTGCTATGGCAGCTACAAAAAGCCTTGCCCTTGTCCCTGACTAAATAAACAAAATATTGTTGAGCTCACAAAGCAACCATGTACAAGCAATGTGTAAGAATCTAGGAGACACTGCTTTGGGAAAGAACTGCAGTGTGCTTCCTTCATTCCTTCTCCTGGAAAGAAAAAAAAAGAAGAAAGGAATAAGAATCTATGATTACATGCTAAGTTCTTAGTTCACTTAGTGTCTACACAGTTGTATATAAAGTTCTTTGAAAGGCTTTGTGTACATTTTAAAATTTAAAATGCTTTAGAAATGACAGAAACATAAGAAATTTTATCTTGGAATAAATACATTTGCTAAAATTGAGGCCAAATACATTGCACAACTGATCTCAAAGTATTCTAATTTTAGGTCTGGCCACAAGAGAAAAATGTTTACTATGGACAAGAAAACATGGTTTTCTCTCTGGTTAGCAGAATTTAGGGCATCAACTCTAAAAAGACAGCTCAATCAACTTACAATGTATTTTTCAGGTTATTTCTATACTATCCACAACCTAAGTTATTAAACATTTAGAATTACAAAAAGCACAAAAGGACTCTGTGATGTCCCAGAAAGCACATGGGTAGGGATTAGAGATGGAATGAAGAAGTGGCTGGATTGGTGGAAGGAGAGGATAGAGGGAGATGAGGATGCACTCAGTGAGTCTTTGAAAGTTCACCCTGAGATCAAGTGCACAGCTGGCTGAAAAGGCTGGGAAACGAAGCTGAGATCCACTGAGTGTCATCAGATGTGAAGTCAGAGCTCTCAGGCCCAGGACCTAGACACTGATCTACAAACAAGTCTAAGAAGAGGTATGGGTTAATGACTACAGCACTGAAATAAAAGTCTGTATTTTCTGACTTCCAAGGGCTTGTGAACAACAAACAAAAGAGGGAAAAGACTGATTTAGCTGCATAGGAGATGGCTAGGGTTCACTCTGATTTGAGATCAGAAGGCTGGCATTTCAGACTTAGAGCAAAAACACATATTTTCAGAAGTTTTTAAAAATTACTTCATTCCTGACATAAGCATGAACCTTAAAGGGTACTTATATTTGCCTTGAAATAGATGGGGAAACAGTGTCAGACTTTATTTTTCTGGGCTCCAAAATCACTACAGATGGTGACTGCAGCCATGAAATTAAAAGACGCTTACTCCTTGGAAGGAAAGTTATGACCAACCTAGATAGCATATTGAAAAGCAGAGACATTACTTTGCCAACAAAGGTTCGTCTAGTCAAGGCTATGGTTTTTCCTGTGGTGATGTATGGATGTGAGAGTTGGACTGTGAAGAAAGCTGAGCGCTGAAGAATTGATGCTTTTGAACTGTGGTGTTGGAGAAGACTCTTGAGAGTCCCTTGGGCTGCAAGGAGATCCAACCAGTCCATTCTGAAGGAGATCAGCCCCGGGATTTCTTTGGAAGGAATGATGCTAAAGC
>NW_011495028.1:407720-410390 GCF_000754665.1 Bison bison bison
GGGAGGCGGCGGGGCTAGGGCGGCGGCGCTGCCCGCCAAGCCCCCCAACCTGGACGCCGCGCTGGCCCTGTTGCGCAAGGAGATGGTAAGGGAGGTCCGCGGGCCGGAGCGGGGGTCCTTTCCAGCCGGGCTCGCCGTTCTGGGAAAGTTCGCCGGAAGTCCCCGCGCCACCCGCCGGTCTCAGGCTCTTTGGCCCCAGGCGCCGACGCGTAAAGAGGGACACTGCCCTCTCAACTACCCCGTTTTGCTTGTCCTCTCTGTGCCCACTACGGGACCCTCGCCCAGGGAGGTACCCCTTTCAAAAGGCAGTTTCTGGAGACCGGGCGCTCTTCGTCCGGCCCCAGCTGGCTCAGAGACCCATAAGGGGCTGCGTGGGGCTAGCGCTTGGCCTCGGGCCGGGGGCGGCTGGTCACCCCTCCCCAGGGGGCAGTTCATCTCCCGGGGTCGGGGGGCGGCCTTCACTGCGCCCGCGGGCTTAAGAGCTGTGTGCAATTGTGTTTTCCTGCCCTGAAGAGAACAGCTTTTTGTCCTCGCGAGTGTAGACTGCGGATTGGAACAGCCCTCGCCCCCTCCCCCCAGCCCAGGGCGCGTGCAGAATCGGATTACAGCGGAGCGGCTCCTGCCCGCAGATGCCGGTGGCCGCTCACCCTGATAGTCTCCGCGTGGTGGCCGGTTCCCCAAGCCCGCTAGAGAGGATTGGGGCGGTGGAGTCCTCGCCGTGTGGGTGAAGTCCATGTGGGTTCTTCAGGTTGTGCCTGGGCTGCAAACAATGGGGCTTAGTTTTTCTCGGTCGTTGGGAAGTATGTTAGGTGTTCGTGGAGTAGGACTAATGAGTTAAAGTGAAGCCGAAAGCAGCTCAAGGGTCTCCAGCTTTCTCCAGGCTTAGGCCAGCTCAGAAGACAACAGAAAAACCGTCTAACGCTCCGGCAGGCCTCTGATCACCTTTCTTGGCCACTCTCTCTGTTTAGAATTTGCCCTTTCCTTTTACCTAATGCAGATTCCCCCCTACAGATAAGTACTTTATTAAGGAAATCTAATATATGAAAAAATTTTTTTGTCCCCCCAAATAAGTTGGCACCTAAATTTATAATAGGAATCCTTTAAATATACTTTTAGTATATTACTATATTATTTAGAAAAATTCAATTTTGCATTTCTTTCGGGAAAATATCTGTCCTGAAAAGTAAGAATTAAATCTAGAAACAGCGTTAACACCTTTTAAGCAATTCAGTATTGTCTTCCCACTCTGTGGCTGCCACTGAAGTGATTTCCAGTTCTCCCTGAGAAGATTTTCTAAGCTTCTTACAGAGTGACTTAAATTTCAAGCCAACTGTTTTTATTTATTAATCAGCATTAATCAACACCAGGATTGCACAGCTGGTAAGCTGTAATTTCATTAGATAAGCCTACACCCAGTATGTTTAGAGTCTGAACTTGGATGCAGCATAAATAAAGAGGGTGAAATAGGAAGACTCATCCTGGTTAATTTAAGAGACCAGAGACAGGAAAACCTCAGGCCACTCCCCCTGTGAAGCTCTCTCTGGTTTATAAACATGCTCTGGAGTCTTGCACACTCCTCAGTGGTAACTTGGGAGTAACCATGCTGTTCGCAAAAGTGTTTTTCCAGGTCCCTCCTGGTGCAACTAAAGTACAGTCACGGCCTTCTAATTATGCCCTGGACCAGAGCTCTCTCTCAGCCTATCGGAAACACAAGAAAAAAACAGCCGTCTGATATTTAGCTGAGATAAAGACAAAACATGGCTACAGGCCTTGACAAGTCCCTTTCAAGGAATGTCACAAAGTCTTTAGGAGTATTCTGGGGTTTTTTGCCTTTTTGAGATTTACTAACTTAGGGCAGTGGGGTCTGAGTGGTCGCTTCAAACTGAGGCTCCCACAGGAGTGGGGGTGGGGGCTTGCAAGATTAGAATTGAGAGTTTGTGCTTGAATTATCTGCCCAGTAGTCTGTGTTGATCTATTTAATTTGAAGGCCTTAGGTCAAATCTATGCCCAGGGAACTAACAAGAAGTCCTGGCAGAATGTAGTTAGTTCCTTTTTAAAAATTATACGAGCACACAGGAGCAGTAGTGTGGAAGCCCTCTGAATGCGACTGCATTTTAAGAAGAGAACGGGTGGTAGAAAATGCAGACTGACGTGCGCTCCCGTTGGAATAGGGCAGGTGTGGACATTCCACCTGAGAGGACGGGTTGGGGCCAAGTGGGCTGAGGAAGGCCTCAAGAGTAGCAAAGGAACAGGTAAAGCGGGAGAACTGGCTTCGAAGAGTTAATGTGAAAGCAGGGTGCTTAGAGGGGTGAGCTGGCTGAGCTTGGGAGGTACTGGAGATGTGCTTGGAGAGATGAGAGCCTGCAGCAGCCTGTGGATCCCGGAATGTGAAACGAGAATCACGTGGGAGACACTTCATTGAAATAGAATCCACAGGCCTTGCTGGGTAAATATCAGAGTCAGGATGGTGATGATAAAGAGCCAGAGATGACTTTTTTTTTTAATAATTTTATTTATGTTATTTATTTTTGACTGTGCTGGCTTTTCTCTAGTTGTGGTGAGCGTAGGCTACTGTCTAGCTGCAATGAGAGGGCTTCTTACTATGGTGGCTTCTCTTGTAGAGCACAGGCTCTGAGGTGCTCAGGCTTCAGTAGTTGTGGCACGTGGGCT
>NW_011495028.1:413637-426052 GCF_000754665.1 Bison bison bison
GCTACATTTTGGAATGTGACTGTCTACAGTGTCCACACTCCCAGTTTCAGCCATGCTTCTTACTGCCACTTTGGAAATACTGTGTGGAAGAATACCAGTGGGCCCAGCTTGGGGCGTCTGGACAGCTATTGGTGACTGAGGCCAAGATGGTGTTTTATTTACTAAGGTGGTGTGACTGTGCAGATGGGGTACAGGGCTGGGCATCCCTAAAAGAAAGATGAGTTTGCAGAAATGGAGCAGGGGGCTACTGCTGGACAGCCAAAATATAAGATATCTAGTATTTTTAAATATTTTTTCTTTTTTAACTTTTTATTTTATATTGGGGTATAGCCGATTAACAAAACAGTGTTGTGATAGTTTCAACTGAACAGTGAAGGGACTCAGCCATACATACACATGTATCCATCTCCCCCAAATTCCCCTCGCATCCAGGCTCCCACATAACGTTGACAGAGCTCCATCTGCCATACAGTAGGTCCTTGTTGGTTATCCATTTTAAATATAGCAGTGTACATGTCCATTCCAAACTCCCTCACTGTCCCTTCCCCTCATTCTCCCCACACCCCCACCCCACAGCCATAAGTTGGTTCTTTAAGGCTGTGAGTTTTTTCTTCTGTTTTGTAAATAAGTTCATGTGTATCATGTTATATTTCACATATAAGGGATGTTGGGTTTCCCTGGTGGCTCAGACAGTAAACAATCTGCCTGCAAAGCAGGAGACCTGGGTTCAGTCCTGGGTTGGGAAGATACCCTGGGAGAGGGTGTGGCAATCCACTCCAGTATTATTGCCTGGGAAGTCTCATGGACAGAGGAGCCTGGAGGGCTACAGTCCATAGGGTCACAAAGAGTCAGATATGACTGAGTGACCAACACTTCCACTTTCTTATAAGGGATGTCGTACAATATTTGTCCTCTGTCTGCCTTCCTTCACTCAGTGTGACAATCCCTGGGTCTATCCATGTTGCTGAAAATGGCATTATTTTGTTCTTTTTAATGGCTGAGTAATATTCCATTGTGTATGTTCCATATTTTCTTAATCCATTCCTCTTTGATGGACATCTAGGTTGCTTCCATGTCTTGACTATTGTAAACAGTGCTGCAGTGAACATTGGAGTGCATGTATCCTTTCAGATCATGTTTTTCTCCGGATATATGCCCAGGAGTGGGACTGCAGGGTGCTATGGTAGCTCTCTATTTAGCTTTTTAAGGAACCTCCATACTGTTCTGCATAGTGGCTATACCAATTTTATTCCCTGCAGACCTCTTTCTGGATAAATATACTATGGCCTCAAGGGCCCCACAATTTGAAAGATTTTTATCTGGTATGCTGACAGGCTAGCTTGGCTCAGAGGATCTTTGTTGGCATTTCAAATCCTTGCATGTGGTTGAAGCACACACGTGACTCTCAGTCCACAGGGATCCTGGCACACATCTTTCCTTGCAGGGTTCTTCAGAGACCACTGCCCAGCAGCCCTGTAAGTTTAGCTCATCAAGCTTATTAGGTCCTCAGAAGCGTCATATGAAAGTGTAGAGACAGAAGGAGAGCCTCAGACATGGAGACGGGAGATGGTAGATCTCTGAGGATTCTTGAGTTCCACTTCTCAAACCATCAGCAGCACCTTTCTAAATAGTAACTTTGAAAACTCTCTGCCTCATTTTTTTCTTTTTTTCAAACTATCCAATAGTTGCTTTGGTCACCCACCTGTGAGTGGGAAGTTGTCCACACAGAACTTTTGAATTCCTGAACTGCAATGGTTTGGGTGAAGAATTGAATCTGAGAAAAACGGTTTGATTCCTGAGAGCAGCAACACTTAACTTTCCCGCATTTTAGTTGTTTTTCAGTCGCTAAGTTGTATCCAACTTTTTGCCAACCCGTGGACTGCAGCTCTCCAGGCTTCCTTAGCCTTCACCATCTCCTGGGCCTCACTCAAACTCATGTCCATCTAGTCGGTGCTGCCATCCTGTTATCTCATATTCTGTTGCCCCCTTATCCTCCCGCCTTCAATCTTTCCCAGCACCAGGGTCTTTTCCAGTGAGTTGGCTCTTCCCATCAGGTAGCCAAAGTATTGGAGCTTCAACTTCAGCATCAGTCCTTCCAATGAAAATTCAGAGTAGATTTCCTTTAGGATTGACTGGTTTGATCTCCTTGCGGTCCAAGGGACTCTGAATAGTCTTCTCCAGAACCACAATTTGAAAGCATCAATTCTTCAGCATTCAGCCTTCTTTATGGTCTAACTCTCATATCCGTACATGACTACTAGAAAAACCATAGTTTTGACTGTATGGACCTTTGTTTGTTGGCAAAGGGATGTCTCTGCTCTTTAATACACTGTCTAGGTTCGTCATAGCTTTTCTTCCTAGGAGTAAGGGTCTTTTAATTTTAGTTGAGACAACACCTAAATGCCTGACAGCCTTGTGTGGTGAACTAGAAACTGGGAGACGGCCATGAACTTGAATAGCCCAGATCCCCGCAGAGTTCAGTCTTCACCCTATACAAGACAACAGGGTCTCAGAGAGGGGGTTTGAGTCTTTAAATGGGCTTATGGTTGGAGGCCAATCTCAAGTCAAGCCCATGCAGTGCCATCTGGAATAAGAGTGTTAGCTCTTAATGTAGGATTCTTGGTTGGCCTTGGTCAAAGGAGACTGGGGATGGCCACTGGCCTTTAATATCGTGTGGACACCAACCCTTTCTCTTGCTTTTTATGTCAGTTGTCTAAAAACACTAGACACTGACATGAAGTTTTCTGTTTATTGTCCAAGAACTTGGTTTCCTGATTTTTAGCTTCAGATTTTCTTCCTTTACTGAATCTACTCTCACAGAGAGGCAATTTCAATTAGTTATCATTCAAGAAAATGACAGAATGCAAACTAACCTTCAAATGGGTGTTGAATTCCCATGTGTCATTAGTTAAGTCATGCTTTTTCCTCTAGTCCCACTTGATTTTTAGAATCAACTGCATTCATGTGTGCATTCATCATCTTAAGTAATGAACTTTCAGGCCTTTGACACATCCTTGATGAATAGTCCACTGTTTGTGATCCCAGAATTGAGGGATTGGAAGGAAAGTATCCCATTTCCCTTCTCTGCCTTCTCCCCTGCAATTTCATTTTCATAATTTTAAAAACTTTTCTTACAGAAATAGTCACCCAAGGGAGTAACAGTACTTATGTAGGAATATCTTTTGCAGTGATATATAGTAGTATTCTATAATAATAATATATAACAGTGATAGAATATTATACAATTGTTGAAAAGAATGTGGTAACTATGTAAATGAACATAGGTGTTCAAGGTTTGGAAAAGTAAATTACAAAACAGTATATATATACATTTGTATGTGCATTGTGTCTTGAGGGAGGTATGCTAAACAGCTAAAAGTGGATGTGTTTGGAATAGTAGTTCTTAAATTATGGTCTGAGGACACCTATGGGTTCCCAAATCCTTTTGTGGGAGTGTCCATAGTTAGGTGGTGATCATATGGGCAAATGTGACTTTCCAAAATAGTACCTAAGGAAATATATCAATATTTGGAAGGTCTACATTGAGTGAATCAATTTTCCACATTTTTCATATAACTAATGCTTGGTGCATGGTTAAAAGATCCATTCAAAATGCAAGACTGGTGGATTTTAATGAAACAGTGTTAAAAGCTCATTGGCATAGTTTCAAATTCCACACTGGAGCCAGCTTAAGGATGGTGCCAAACAATAATATCCACTGTTAACTTGAAAGGTGGTTTAAATACTCCTTTTTCCCAAGTACATATCTATGTGAGGCCAGGTTTATTTAAACCAAAAGAGCATGTTATGAGAGATCAAGTACAGAAGAAGATAAGCCAGACATTAAAAAGATTTCTTACACAATCTCATTTATAAAAATGTGATATATGTTAGCAGTGGGTGTCGTGTTTTTGAATGGCTTTATATGACAGTTTCTCAATTTTCATTTCTAATAAGGTAACTATTGATAGGTATAATTTACATAAATAGGAGCTCTTTGGGACCTTCAGTAATTTTAAGAGTCTCAAGGGGTCCCAACCAAGACCAAAACACTTTAAGACTGCTGCATTAGGATGTGAAATTAGGGAAGACTGTATAATTATGAGCCATTGAATTTTTAATACAGTTAGAATATTTTATTTTTGTAATTGGGAAAGAAAGTAAAGGAATGTGCAAAGACATGTCTTAGATAGTGGTCAATTGCTTTTTTTCTTTTTCCTTCTCTGCGTAGGGCAGAATGAGAGGAAATGGGCTTCATTGATACATCCATTGTTGTAGGTTAGAGATGGACAAGGATGTCTTCACTTGCACTGCTGAGCTGCAGAATGGGCTCCATCCATCGGCTTGGGCGCCTTCAGGTGTAGGACCTGGTCTGCTTGCTCTCTCTGAATCACCAGGGCTCTTTTGAGGCAGTCCTCAGCTCGGTGGGGCTGCAGCGTTAACAGGAGATGAGGTTGACACACGCATACCCCCTGGGGAGGAGCCGAGTGACTGATGGAAGCCTGCTTAGGGAGCCCAGAATCACAGTTCACCTGGGAGCTTGGGTTCCTGCAGGAGTATCTCCGGCCAGCTCAGGCAGCTGAGTTCATAGCTCTTTCTCTGTTAGATCAACACTGATGAAGCTTTTCTCTTTGGTCTTCTTTTTTTAAACAGTATGCAGGTCAGCGTTCTGTCAACACATCCTTTATTCAGAAATCAGGTTATGATCCATTAAGTCACTGCGATCTTTAATTACATTCCAGTCCTGCGGATGCATACTAGACACTCATTAAATTTGGGGCATTTACTAATAGTATTGTCTAAAATAAATTTACAAGCCATTTATTATGTTTTTAAAGGTTCATTATGAGTTAATACATATTCATAGTAGAAAATCTGGAAAACTCAGAAAGGCGAAAGTCAAAGTGTTAGTCACTCAGTCATGTCTAACTCTTGGGACCCCATGGACTGTAGCCCACCAGGGTCCTCTGTCTATGGGATTCTCCAGGCAAGAATACTGGAGTGGGTTGCCATTCCCTTCTCCGGGGGATCTTCCCAACCCAGGGATCAAACCCAGGTCTCCTGCATTACAGGCAGGTCCTTTATCATCTGAGCCACCAGAGAAAATTCATAAAAGCTAATAAGAAGAGTCGCTTGTGATCTCAACAGCTTGCTGCCCCCAGCTGACATGGCGCCCTCTCCCAGCGTAGTCTGTGTGGGCAGTGCAGGCTGATGGTCGGGCACGCATGCTGGAGCCCTACCACCCGGCTGCAGCCCCTGCTGTCAGTGAAGGGCCTGCATCTTTCAGGGCTCAGTTTCCTCATGGTAACAGAATCCACACCTACTTCACAAAACAAGGATGAGGATTACCTATTTGTGTATAGCTGAGATTTTCTACTCCAGAGTCACTAGCGATGAACTGGTTAGCTGGTTAAAAGTTACATGATATTTTAAGGCTTTTGATAGATATTGCCAGTGAGTCTTGCTGAGAGGTTTTACAAGTGTGTAGCCCTACTAGCAATGCACATAAGTTATATACTTTATTATAACTAGTTTTTAAAATTAAGAGTAACATGCTTGTTGGAAAAAAAGTTTAGCAGTACAGAAGGCTGTAAATATCCAGTCCCACTTTGCAGAAGTGAATTCTGCTCACAGACATTTTCTCTTCTAGTCAAAAGCTTGCATGTGTGTATGGATAATGTGTAAAGTGAGGTCCTACTCAGCGTACTATTCTGTACCTTGAACTTTTGTGCCTAATGGTGTGCGTTGGTCAATGTCCTACTCTTGTACTTAGACAGCTGCTCTTTTAAGTAACTGCCTGGTTTTTATTGTACGTGTGTGTGTGTTCAGTTGCTAAGTCATGTCTGACTCTTGCGACCCCATGGACTGTTGCCCACGAGGCTCCTCTGTCCATGGGATTTCCCAGGCAAGAATACTGGAATGGGTTGCCATTTCCTTCTCCAGGGGATCTTCCCAACCCAGGGATCAAACCTGGGTCTCCTTCATTGCAGGCAGATTCTTTACCACTGAGCCACTACAGAAACCCTTTTATTGTATGACTATAATTTTTTCAGTCAAGTTTCTATCATCCATTACGTTTCAAACTAAATGTTCACCCACCAGACTTTTTCTGCATCTGTCTCCATATTTTGGGGCCCCCTGTTCCTGATTCTGTAGCTTAACTTCAGACCTATGCATCCCTTGTACCATGTGAGGTGGGGTATCTTTCATCTTATGGTTGAGGAATCACAGGAGGAGGAAATAGTGGACTGGCACGGGAGAAGCTCATTGCAGAGTGCCCCCAGTGTGCCCCCAGTGTGCCCCCAGTGTGCCCCCAGTGTGACCCCAGTGTGACCACTGGGACTAGACTGTGCTGGCACCAGATTTACTCCCCTCCCCCACCCTGGGCCCAATTTCCTATATGGACCTGGGTAAGTAAGACCATCTCCTCGTATGTTTATCTTGTTTTCTACTCATTGCTATATTTCAGAAAAAGTTGCTTTTATGTCTCTTGAAAAAGAGAGACATAAAAGAGCTTTGTACAAGCACAAGAATTACCCCCAACTTTTGTTTTTGGGCTTCCCTGGTGGCTTTTAGCTTCTTAAATAAAACAGACTATTTTTCTTAAGTATATTTTTTACTCCTAAAAACTTCCTAAAATTTTTCATGATGCTTTGTTTTCAATCAGTTAATTTCCCACCACAGTTCTCTTTCATCTCCTAAGCCTCGTATCCTAATGGTAACATTTCTATTATCATCTAAAAGTCAGGAAGAACTTCCTCCTTAACATCACCTTCCAGGGATATTCAGAGACTTGGTGACCCAAAACCCAGCTGGGAACCACCATCCTGTCTGAGGTGTATACATGTGGCCAGCCCATTGTGAGTTTTGAAACTGTTTTGAGGGTGGTTCAGGATTGTTTGGCCCTACTGTTGGAGATGCTGGGAATGAGTGAGCCACCTGTGTGTACAGCAAGCGGGGTTCAGGGAGCTCTGTTTGTGGGACACGATCAGGAAGGAAGCAGGAAGCCTGAACAGAGAGAGGAAGGAGTCAGGCCAGCAGTTTAAAGCTTGGAGATGAGTGGCTTGTTCTTGATTGTCTCAGAAGTCTACAGCAGGGGGCTACAAATTACAGGGTCTAAGAATTCTGTACTTTTCTAAAATGAGGCTGTCTGAATTTTTCAACTGGGTGTTCAGGAAAGAGCTGTGTTTTCTGAATGCAGCTGTGACTCAGCGCCTGTCCTTTAGGGAACACATCACTAAGGTGACGGGCTTCTGCAGCGGGGTGAGGACAGCGGTGAGGGTTAGCGGGCTTGCTGAGGGTGTGTGCCCCTGCCTCTGCCCGCTTTTTTTCCGGAAAGATGAGAAGTTCTTGTTTGTGGGTGATTTAATCATGTCCTAAAATGTAACTGCAGTTTAGTTCTGTGGCCAGGCCTTCTTTCTGCTTCCCACACCCCCGAGCCTCATGCCCTCCTGTTGAGAGCCTGCTCTCTGTCCCTGCCTCCCAGCTGTTGGCTCTGCAGTGAGCACTCAGGAAGGAATCTTCGTTTGTCTCTTCTCCTGTCAGGCAAGAGGTGAGTGCTTTTCTGATGACATGGCAAGAACCATGTGGCCTGTGGCTTTCCTCAGGGGCACCTTGGGGTGGAGCCAGGAGCCTGTGGATCCCAAACCCACTGCCAGGCCACTTCACCACCAGACGTAATCTGGGAGGGCATCGGGGTCTCTATAGCTTTCCCTTGGTCACCAGTGTCTGAGTTTCCTCCACAAGGGTCTGCACTGGGTGCTGAGGGACCCAAGGGGGAGATGGGTCCATGCCTTCTGGGCATGTCCTCAAGTAGAAGGAAGACCATGTGCACCCACAGCAAAGGTAGAGAGTGGTCATTGCCATGAGACAGGCAGAGACGGTGAGGGAAGGTGAGGAGCACTGGTGACTGAGTCCATCCAAGTCAGAAGAGGAGGTGTTGCACTTTAAAAAATAGATACACTTATTTATTTGTTGCTGCGCTGGGTCTTCATTGCCACATGCGGACTTTCTCTAGTTGCGGTGTGCGGGCTTCTTGTTGCAGTGGCTTCTCTCATTGTGGAGCATGGGCTCTAGGGCGCTAGGGTTTCAGTAGTTGAGGCTTGCAGGCTCTACAGCACAAGCTCAGAAGTTGTGGCACATGGGCTTAGTTGCTCCATGGTGTGTGGGATCTTCCTGGATCAGGGATCGAGCCGACTCTCCTGCATTGGCAGGCGGATTCTTAACCACTGGGCCACCTGGGAAGCCCGGGATGCAGTGGGAAGCAATTATCTCCCAATTTAAAAAAATAAAAAAAGGTAAGGAAAAAACTTGGAGAATTAAATAAAATGAATCTGGCACTATTAAAAAAAAAAACAAAACAGAGCCAGGGGACAATCAGGATGAAGGGACCTCACTGACCGGTGGAGGAGGCACAGGGAGAATTGTTCCAGGTCAGATTATGGGATGCCGCCTAGGGATTTTCAATTTACCTCTAGAAAATTCAGGTGAAAATGTTTAAACTATCTCAGCAGGGGAAGAGGTGTCCTGGGTGGGAAGCTAGATTGCTCCTGTATGTTCTTAGCTCCTGTCCTCCTGGCTAATCTGGAGGGTTGCTGGTGAACCAGAGGAAGCTGAATCTCATGTCTGAAGAAGGAGGCCCTGAGAAGCCAGGCTGTGGGCGTGCACATGTGCTGTGTTTAAATCCCTGTCAAATTAGTCCAAACCCTCGGCATCTGTTGGCTTGTGTAACAGGCGTGTATAGGGCTCTGCTGTATTCCTAGGTGGGTCAGACTTGGTTTCTAGGCCACCGTTCCGCCCGATGACAAGGCAGCTTTGTGAGTCACCGGCCGCCACAGTGCAGAAAGGTCCAGGTTATGATCCAACTCCTAGCCTGTGCGTCTCCCACATAGGCCTGGGAATGCCTCGGACACTTGAGCACCTAAGGAGAACAACCCTTAGCCGCAGTCGGGGCAGCACGGCGTTGAGGGAAGTCCGGGCTTCTGCAGTCACCTGTGCCCACCTCCAGTGGTCCAGGAGAGTGGCAGACCTGGGCCGATAGCACATCGCTCTACTACTTTTTCCTTTACAGTTTTGGGTTCGCTAGAGGTAAAGAACCCACCTGCCATTGCAGGAGACATAAGAGATTCGGGTTTGATCTCTGGGTCAGGAAGATCCCCTGGAGGAGGGCATGGCAACCCACTCCAGTATTCTTGCCTGGAGAATCCCATGGACAGAGGAGGCTGGTGGGCTGCTGTTCTTGGGGTCACAAAGAGTCGGACAAGGCTTAGCAACTTAACAACAACAAAATAGCCAATTAACTTTTGAGAGTAGGATGCCTTGGGGCGGAGCGTGCCTGGAGGCCACGCCCCCAGCGTGCCGGAAGTCTCTTCCTGGGAACAGCTTCTTTAGAAGTTCTACCATAGAAGGAATTCTGGAATGACAGGAATCACTCCAGAAACAACAGGATCTGCCTCTCTGCCTGTCTGGGTCTTCCTTTTGAGTGTCTTGGCTAACACGCCAGATCAGTGTGAACGGCTTGTTTCCGTGGTCTGTTCAGCTGTACTAGAGAGGTCGCTGGTGAATAAGAGTGGTTTACGGTGTGAAGAGTGACCTGGAATTTAGTCTTGTCACCGGATAGCTTCTCTTGTGTAGAAAATATCATTGCTGGGTAATTATAAAGACTAGATCCTTTGACATGTTCTGTGTTTCTTTTAAAAATATATTTATTAATATTAATATTTATTTTTAATAATTTTAAAAATATATTTTAATTTTTATTTTTTAAATTATTAAAGTGTGATAACACATTTACAGGATACTTGGAAAATACAGAACAAGGTTACATATAGTTCCACTATCAGTTCAGTTGCTCAGTCGTGTCCAACTCTTTGCAACCCCATGAACCACAGCACCCAGGCCTCCCTGTCCATCACCAACTCCCGGAGTCCACCCAAACCCATGTCCATTGAGTCGGTGATGCCATCCAACAATCTTGTCTTCTGTCATCCCCTTCTCCTCCTGCCCTCAATATTTCCCAGCATCAGGGTGTTTTCAAATGAGTCAGTTCTTTGCATCAAGTGGCCAAAGTATTGGAGTTTCAGCTTCAGCATCAGTCCTTCCAATGAACACCCAGGACTGATCTCCTTTAGGATGGACAGGTTGGATCTCCTTGCAGTCCAAGGGACTCTCAGGAGTCTTAATACCATAGTTCAAAAGCATCAGTTCTTCTGCGCTCAGCTTTCTTTATAGTCCAACTCTCACATCCATACAAGACTACTGGAAAAACCATAGCCTTGACTAGACAGATCTTCGTTGACAAAGTAATGTCTCTGCTTATTAATATGCTGTCTAGGTTGGTCAGAAATTTCCTTCCAAGGAGTAAGTGTCTTTTAATTTCATTGCTGCAAGCATGATTTTGGAGCTGCAGTGATTTTGGAACCCAGAAAAATAAAGTCAGCCACTGTTTCCACTGTTTCCCCATCTATTTGCCATGAAGTGATGGGACTGATTGCCATGATCTTAGTTTTCTGAATGTGAGCTTTAAGCCAACTTTTTCAGTCTCCTCTTTCACTTTCATCACACACCACTATATATTACAATTATTTTTTTAAGTAGATAAATTAAGCTTTTTAGTTGGAGTTTTAATATCAAACTGTCAAAAATTAATGGAATAAATATACAGAGAAGCAGAGGGATATAGTAGACCAGAAAAATAACTGTGAACCAATTCAACATAATTAAGATTTATACAATTTTCACACAACAGTAGGATACAAATTCTATTCAAGTTCTCATACAGTGTAAACTAGGAGACACTGAAACATATCCGGGGACATAAAACAAGGTGCAAAGATTTCATGGTCTAAAGGTATTGAAATCATACAGTCTGTTCTCATATCACTGTAGAATTATGTTAGACATCTGTATCAAAAGATATGTGAAAATAGCCCACATATTTTCAAGTGCACTGTGACATTTACCAAGAGAGATCTTCAGCTTAGCCATTGAAAGCCTCAATAAAGTTAGACTGAAAAAAACACCTGTTCCCTGTGTGTGTGCGTATTCTTTTCCGTGCTTCTTGAGTGCTTTAGTGCAGTGCTTGGTATGTGGGAGACATGTGATTGCTGTTTATTAAAATAGTTGATAGTTCATTTAATCCTCCCAATAAATTAAGAGAAATTATTTCCTTTTATCATCAAGGCATAGAGATGATAAATAACTTTCTCGAGAGCCCAGAAGCAGAAGGGTGCAGGGCAGGTCTCCTGGCATCTGTTTAGAGTTTCCCATCTTGAGAGTCCCTGAGGTTGACTGCTCAGCAGCTTGCTCGGCGTCCCCATTCCCAGTGGCCCTGGACCTGGGTCGGAGTCAGAGTCTGCAGGCTTCACAAGAGTGGTTCTCACGCACTGGAGAGAGTAGTAGATGCGCTGGTCTGCGCTGCATTTCTAGGTGAATTAACCCTTCTCTCTCTGGGATTGATGCATTTTCCTGTCCTGACTGTTCTCTTTTCCCTGGGATGGGCCCCTGGGGGAGGGAGGAACTTAAAGATGAATTGTGACTTTGAAATGTTCTTTGTTCTGTTATCACTTGGGGAAATAGTTCCCAGGGGAATCTGTAGAGGCCCAGGTCTTACTAAGGCTTATTCGGTGGTTCTCTCTGGGGAGTGACCCCACAGCCATCTTAGGAGAAGATGTCCTCTTCTCCAAAGGAGAGGGAGTCTGACTCCTTGTGAGTCTGGAGACCCAGCTGATTGGAGGGTGGGTGCTCCAGGGGGCAGCGTATGACCCTAACTGCTGAGCTGCTGGTTCTATTAAAGAGACTGTTGCTCCAGGAAGGAGAGAGCACGTGGGGGTCTTCTTTGAATCTGATCGTAGCAGGAAGAGATGACACCCTTGCATCTTAGTGTCCAAAGTGAAGCTGGCTGGGGCTTTCAAAATGTGCAAGGCTGTTGCTCTGCAGGGCAGGCCAGATCACCAGGCGATGTTCTGCAGGCCAGGCTCGCTGCCCCACACATGTGGTCGTTCCCTGACGTGTTGGGTCGCGTCTGAGGTGTGGGCATTGCATAATTAAGGTTTTCTCAAAACTGAAGAGCCAGAGTGTTCAAGTGATGCTCTGAGTCACTGGCCATGTGGAAAGAACATGCTGGCACGGGCAGATTGCTGACTGAGAGCACCGCTAAGATTCCACTCTGTTGCTGACTTCTTGCTTTTACCTCCCTGCCCCTTCCCTCAAGGTTGGCCTCCGACAGCTGGACATGTCCTTGCTCTGCCAGTTGTACAGCCTCTATGAGTCCATCCAGGAATACAAGGGAGCCTGCCAGGCAGCGGCCAGCCCAGACAGCACTTACGCTCTGGAGAACGGCTTCTTTGATGAGGAGGACGAATATTTCCAGGAGCAGAACTCCCTCCAGGATGGGAAGGAGCGAGGCCCCCCAAGG
>NW_011495028.1:426152-438991 GCF_000754665.1 Bison bison bison
CCATCTAAAGGATGCAGGAGGCAGGCCACTGTCAGCACGGGCTTCTCTTCTGTGGGCCGTCCTCGAGCCTGTGGGACCAGCACTGCCAGCTTAATTTGCAGGCGGGGAGATGTGCCTGGGCGTGGGGGCCACGGTCTGTTTGGAGGGCCACTTTCTGCTGAGTGATCTGGAGGTGCTCAGCAGTCTCCTCACACCCCGGTCCTGAGACCCTGTGGCCAAGGGTTTATACTGAGAGAATAATGAGAGGATCCCTGGAGAAGACCTCTCGTATTCTGGGCAAGGTGAAACAACTTGTATATAGCTAGTTACTTTCTGCTGGTGGGGTTTGCTTCGGGTTTGCAGTGTGTGAGAGCTCACATTTCACTACTGGCCTTCCTCAGGACCTTCTGCTGCCTTTCTTGCTGTTTCATGAGCTTCAAAGCCACTTGGTTGAGCTTTATTTATTTGTAAGCTGCATTACTAATTGTCCAGGGGACTCAGTAAAAAAAAGTGTACTAAGAAAGTAAACCTTTCAGGCCACACCAATCAAGAGACTTGCATTCTCTGAACCTGTCCAGATATTTTGTGTCCTTCTCTGTGCATCAGAGATGGGTGGAAGACAGTGCAGAGATACCTCGAGCTGGGAGACAAAACGGGCAAGCGATGTGTATCATTCACTGTAAGGTGGTGAACGTTTTTGGTTTTAAAGATTCTGGGTATCAGCTGTAGTATGTTAGACGGCAAACTCTTCCACTCAACACGGTGGTCACCTGAAGCCTTACTATATTTATTAAAATCTTTTATGAACACTTTACACTTTGTAGGTTAAAAGTAAAGATAAAAGGCTAAACTATCTGTGGTTGTATATTATTTTGGTCTGACTTTCATAACTCGAACGCATTGAATCCAATCAATGACTGAAAGAAAACTGCAGTTTGCTCACTTGCCATTAAGAATTTTGAAAGAAGCTCTGTTCCTCTGTTGGCCCATCCTTAATGTTGTTTTATCAGTAGACTGCAACATACTTAGGGCTCAGTGCTGTTCAGTCATTGCAAACTCTGGACCCCTTGCTCCTCTTCTCTTTGGTGCAATAATTGCTTTATTAGCACCTTTTTTGGGTCAGAGTGAGGAAGGAAAACTCACCATTGTTAATCAGCCTGTTAACAGCCTGTTATGCACACAACTCTGTGTCGGGAGCTGGGGTGAGGGGCAGAGGAGGAAGAGTTATGCTCATTTTCTATGTTGCAAATGGTCACTGAAATGAGGGGTGGCAGTAAATTGCCTTTAGCATGTGGCCTGACTGGTGGGGAAAATTGAAAGCGGTAAAACCCGGTGAAGGAGAAGGGGGTGACAGAGGATGAGATGGTTGGATGGCATCACTGATTCAGTGGTCACAGTTTGAACAAACCCTGGGAGATGACGAAGAACAGGGAGGCCTGGTGTGCTGCAGTCCATGGGGTTGCAAAGAGTCGGACACAAGTTGGTGACTGAACAACAGCAACAAAACCAGGTGACGACTGGTTGTCTGCTGGGACCTCTTTCTTTGAGGCTGGCCCCTGCTTCACATGAGTTGAACCCAAGACCAGCTGACCTCAACCTTGACCACACTAAAATGCTTGGGGGAACTTTTAGAACAATATTGTTTGTTGTCGTTGTTTAGTTGCTGAGTCGTGTCCGACTCTTTTGTGACCCCATGGACTGTAGCCCACCAGGCTCCTCTGTCCATAGGATTTCCCAGGCAAGAATACTGGAACAGGTTGCCATTTCCTTCTCCAGGGGATCTTCCCAACCCAGAGATAGAACCCGTGTCTCCTGCGTTGATAGGCAGATTATTTACCACTGAGCTACCAGGGAAGCCCAGAACAGTACTGAGCCTGGATTAAGACTCCCCCTTGCCCTTGTCCCCTCTCCAGCATCATTTTGATTTAATTAGTAAGGAGTGAGGCCTGAGCATCCCTGTGGTTCTAAAAGTCACCCAGGTGATTCTCATGTAGATCTAGTTACGGTCTAGAGTTCAAAGTGTCCAGGGAGCAGGCATCACCGGCAATGTGGTACAGAGTCTCACCCTACCCGGCCTTCTGCCCCAGGTCCTGCATGCACCTTGACAAGATTCCTCCTGTGTAGACGATTCTTCTTCACCGAGTTCCAGAAGAATGCTGCTTTAAGTTAGCCTAGCACCAACAGAGCTGCTCCGAGAGGGCTGTGGTGCCCCCCTGCAGCACTGAAGAACTGCCTGGCCTGCCCCAAACCCTGGCCACTGTCCTCTCAGAGAGCCAGGCTTGCAGGGCTGGGAGCCCTCTGATTCAGAGTGCAGGCATTCCCTTGTCTGCTGCCTCTGGCTCCTAGACCTGCGGTGACTCATGGTGCCTGTGAGTCTCTGAAGGCAGGAAGTATGTCAGAGTGTAAGGTGGGATGAATCAAGGTGAGCAAGGGACCCTTCCCTTCCTGTTGGGCTGACACCTTCCTTGCTCCTGTAGTGAAGTGGTGTATACATGTAAACCACTGTGGTGGCTAATGCTCTGCTTGAAATATATTAATATATAAACCACCCCAAACTTTCTCTTACTCCACAGGTAGTGTACTGCTGTAAGTATTGCTTAGCAAGGAGTATTAAAATTCCCCAGATTGTAAAATGTTTTCTAATAGACCCTTCTACAAAGGTGCCTTAGATGATTAGAAAATAAATTCCATCAGTGTCCTTTTTTGCTACCTGGCATAAATCATTACCTAAGTTCAGAATTGGTCTGTCTTGGTACTCGGTGACCAGCAGAGAAATGTAGGTGATAAAGCCATCCAATGTTACCTGATGAAAGCTGAAGAAATTGTGAATTACTTTGAAGGCAACATCCATAGTAGTTAAACACTTTCAGCTTTCTAGGCATAAGTGCAATGAACTCAGAATTGTTGCTAGTTTAAGTCTTGGAATTCACAGATGGTACTGTTCTTGTTATGTGCCCAGTGGAAGTCACAGTTAACCAACCTGGCTCCTTGCTTTCATTTCTCTGTAACCTAGGGTGATGTCATTCATTCACCGAACATTTGTCTAGCATTTTTCTGGATCACATTGATCCAGGCAGCAAGAACAGGTGAATAACGAAGAGTGTCTGGCAGATGTTGCACTTCCACAAATAGCCTCGTACGTGACGGCGAGTATTATGACGGGGCAAGTACCATGGACCGCTGAGTCCTAGAAGACTCAGCCACTACTTGAGGATGTTGGTGGAGATATCATCTAAGCTGGCTTTGGAGAGTGAGTGAGTTCTTCAGGAGACAGGGTAAGAAGGAATGGTGTAAACAAATTCTCCAAAATCATTTATGTGCAGTACTGTGTGTGTTCATAAGACGCTTTCATTTCTATAAATGGATTCAGCCACTTACTTAAGACCATGGCTAAATAACAGCAGAGCCGCAGTTCTCAGATGCAGTTTGTGCTTTATGTTTAAGGCACAAGTGGGTGCAGGTATAACGTGAAACCTAAGGAGACTGTCTGGTCCCTTCACTTTCATCACAGAGTTTTAGTATTTAATGATTTGTTGTGTAGTGCATTCTGCAGGGTCTTGGTCTAACTTCTACACGCACAGGCCATATTTCTTTCAGAGTCTGTGGTAATAAGTATATGCCGAGTGTATGTGTGACTGAAAGCAACCAGCATCACTTCACTGTAGGCAAGTTGGCAGTTGAGTCCCATCTTTTTTTTGCAAATTAGAATTCTTCATACGTGTGTGTGTGTGTTATAAAACAAGGACAAATGCTACTTCAGTGTTTGTAACCTTGTGTGTGTGTATGTGTGTGTGCTCAGTCATATCTGACTCTTTTCGGCCCCCTGGACGGTAGCCTGTCAGGCTCTTCTGTCTAGAATTTTTCAGGCAAGAATACTGGAGTGGGGTGCTGTTTCTTCCTTCAGGGGATCTTCCCGACTCAGGGAATCTGCGTCTCTTGAGTCTCCTGCATTGGCAGGCAGATTCTTTACCACTGAGCCATCTGGGAAGCCCATATGTGTGTAAAATACACTAAAATATATTTTACTTATAGCATTTTACTAAAATACTATATACTAGAACACCCAGGTGATTCTGCCATGTTATTTGCTCTCAAGAAAGGGGCAAAGTGAAGACTCCCAGTGCAACTCGGTGGGCCCAAATTGGACCTTCCCACAGTCTAGGCCGTGCTTGCCCCCACCCCCAGATCACTATCCCTTTTGCTGTTCCCAACTCCCAGTTCCTGCAGCAGGAAACCCAGTGGTCTGGCCTGGGCACTGGGGGAGTCGAAGGTGCCTGAAGGGCTGGCTGGGTGAAGGAGGACACGTGACCTTTAAAACAACCCTGCAGTGTGGGGAGTGGGCCGTGTGGCTCGGGCAGCGGCCAGGGCCCTGTCTTCTTCGGTACAAATGCATGTGGGACGGCCACTCCTCCAGCAGAGAGTATTCCAACAGAGTACTTCTCAGTGTTGTTTTTGGTACAAAATAAATGCAAAGGAGATGGCGGGGTAGGGAGTGGTGCAGGCTAGGCCAGCACATTCTGCAGACCTCAGATCATGGCAGCGCTCTCGGGGCTCAGTTGAGGGGGGTGGAGGTGCTGATGCTCCAGAGGATTTGCAGGCCCAGCAAGTAAAAGCCCAAGCCTATCCCACCTTGTCCTCATGGACTGTACTTTCAGTTCACAGACATGTATCCGAGCCTGTTACATATGGAGGTAGCAGAACTCACGTTGGAAGATAGCATCTGGAGGTTACGCCTGAAGAACAGCTGACACCTGCTGCATCGATATCACGGGTGAAAATGCTTTGGGGCCGTGTGGGCCTGCCGAGCACCTAGTGGGGGCTTTGGAGAGGTGTCAATAGCCTGCCCGATGCCTTTGTTCTAATCAACTGTGATGAGGATGCCTGACTTTCCACCCCACTTCTCTGGCCTCCAGTTAACTGAAAAACAGGTCCCTGGATACCCAGCTTCCAGCCTGATTCTCTTGACTCCTTGAAGAACTTGCACAAGCCAGTTGAGTATCTATGGAATGCTGAGCAAAAACCCTTATTAAATACATGACCAAAGCAAAATTAGCAAAATAAAAGCAGAAAGCAGTCATAGGTAAGGAAGAGTTATGACCCTAGAGAGGCAGGGGCCTGTACGAGGAGAGGGCAAGGAGACGAGAGAATTACACACTGCCAGCCTCAGGTGGAAGCTCAGAGACCCCTCTCCCTGCTCTCCATTCCATCTCCAAGAAGGAAGCACTAATGAAAGTCAATGACCATTGAGGTCCCAGGAACACAGAAACCGCTGATAATGGGAAGGCCGATTTTGGTGGGAGGAGTACTTGTGTGAGACATACACATGGTTGTACAGGCTCTTAAAGCCTGTTGTACACAGTGAAGTAAGTCAGAAATAGAAAAATATTGTATATTAACACATATATATGGAATCTAGAAAAATGGTGCTGATGAGCCTATTTGCACGGCAGAAATAGAGATGCAGACATAGAGAACAGACTTGTGGATGCAAAGAGGAAAGGCGAGAGCGGGACAAGTGGAGAGTAGTGCTGAAACATGTATATCACCACATGAAAAACAGATAGCTAGTGGGAAGCTGCTGTATAACGGGGAGATTGTACTCTGACAACGAAGAGGGGTGGGATAGTGTTGGGGGTGGAAGGGAGGGTCAGGGTGGAGGGGATGTGTGTATGCTTATGGCTGGCTCACAGTGTTGTATGGCAGAAAGCAACACAGCATTGTAAAGCAATTATGCTCCAATTTAAAATAGAGAAAGAAATAGACACGGTTAAAGCACAGTCACCATATGACCTGAGAGCACTTCCCTGTCTTACAAGGGCACAGAATCAGAGAAGAAGAGTTAGGACTTAGCTCTGCTCTGTTTCGGGATTTAGGGGAGAGAGCAGCTTACCTTTCATTCTGTCTGTCCTGTCCTCAGGGTGATAAGATGCCAGGGTGGGCTCAGGGAGAAAGGGCAAAAGAGGAGACTACTTAAGATGGCCTCTAGAACATCATCTGTGTTAGAGACAAGTGAAGTGAAGTGAAGTCGCTCAGTCGTGTCTGACTCTTTGCGACCCCATGGACAGTAGCCTACCAGGCTCCGCCATCCATGGGATTTTCCAGGCAAGAATACTGGAGTGGGCTGCCATTTCCTTCTCCAGGGGATCTTCCCAGCCCAGCAATCAAACCCGGGTCTCCTGCATTGCAGACAGACGCTTTACTGTCTGAGCCACCAGGGAAGCCCTTAGACAAGAGCACTCTGAAATCCCCAAGTCCAGCACAATGGTAAGAAAACCATGGGGATCTGAGGTTGGAGGGCGGGCTGGGAAGAGCACTCATTCATCTGATGTGTCATGTGCAGGGATGCCCCAGGAATCTAGATGGAGGTGAGTTTGCAGAATGAGGAGGGTACTCGCTCACCAGACTCCACCTGCAGCTACTGTGTGTCCCTAGCGTGCCCACTGAGCGCTTGTACTCTGGGCTGATCCCCCTCTGCCTTCCTGGGAGAAATACTGGGTTGGCCAAAAGGTTCATTATCCATTCCCCCCATAGGCTGTTGTGGGGAAAACCGAAGGAACTTTCTGGCCAATCCAGTACTAGCAAAGATGTATTCAACTCATTTTCCCTTGGGGTCATACACCGTGTGACTTTTCTCAATGACCATGTTATTGAGCAGTAATTTACACCAGCTCAAGCACCCAGGCTGAAGCACTTCCAGTGTGCTGGGACCTTGAGTTGGAAGAAGCCCAGTAGAAGATGTGCAAGTTGAACTTCTCTACCCCAACTGTGGAAGGAGGAGAGGGAACATGCCCCCAGGGCAGAAGGCACACTCTAGTACAGACACGCGCCTGGTCACACACATTGATCATTTTCAGTGGATTGATTTATGTATCACCTTCGTTGAAAGAACTCCTCTTAAGGTCTTCCCTGGTGGCTCAGTGGTACAGAATCCACCTTTTGATGCAGGAGACACGAGTTCAATCCCTGATCTAGGAAGATCCCACATGCCACAGAGCAACTAAGCCCGTGCACTACAACTATTGAGCCTATGCTCTAGAACCTGGGAGCCACAACTACTGAAGCCCAGCATGAAGCCCATGCTGAGCAAGTGCTCAGCAACAAGAGAAGCCCATGCACCTACCACCACAAAGAGTAGCCCCTGCTTGCTGCAACTAGAGGAAAGCCCTTGTGCAATGAAGACCCAGTGCAACCAAAAATGTGTGCATGCTAAGTTGCTTCAGTCGTGTCCAACTCTTTGTGACCCTGTGGATTGTAGCCCACCAGGCTCCTCTGTCCATGGGCTTCTCCAGACAAGAATACTGGAGTGCAGGCAAGAATACTGGAGTGGGTTGCCAGTTCCTACTCCAGGGGATCTTGACCCAGGGATCAAACCCACGTCTCTTGTGTCTCCTGCTGGGCAGGTGGATTCTTTTACCACTGGCACCATCTGGGAAGCCCAACCAAAAATAAAATAAGTAAAATTATATTAAAAAAAAAAACTCTTTAAGACTGCTTTATAAAAATTCACACAACACAATGCAGGCAATTTTTTTGAAAAGTGGGTTTAGAAATCAGCACAAGGGCAGGGAAGAGAAGATGAAGCCAGGGGTAGAATCAGCACAATAAGCACCCACTGTGAGACAGACACACTGTTCTATTCGCCTGCAGCATGTAAATGCAGGATTTTCTGACCTTGAATTCAAATCCAGGCCATGGATCCATGGTGAACGTGCAACTCCAGAGCAGGTGTTTGCCTGGGTATTTCCTGCCAAATGTGTTCGAGCAAGGTGACTTCTGGAAAATACAGGGAGGAGTTAGAAGACATTCTCTATATGTCATGAGAGAACTTCAGAGCTGCATGGAGTCCACTCCCAGCCAATGCAGAAAGTCCCTTGTAATGCCCCGAAGACATGGGTTTGATCCCTGTGTCTGGAAGATCCTCTGGAAGAGGGCATGGCAACCCACTCCAGTATTCTTTTTTTTTAATTATTTTTAATTGAAGGATAATTGCTTTACAGAATTTTGTTGTTTTGGACAGAGGAGCCTGGCAGTCCATAGGGTAGCAAAGAGTTGGACATGACTGAAATGACTTAGCACGTACATGTGTGAGTGTGTGTGTTGTGTGTGGGGCTGTTATTAGCCAGATAATTTTGTGGTAGGCTGAAAAATGACCCCCCCCCCCAAAGACATCTGGGCTAAAGATATAGTCTCTGGAACTTATAAATGTTACCTTATTTGGACAAAAAGTTCTTTACAGATGTGCTTAAAGATCTTGAGATGACCAGATCATTCTGCATCACCCAAGTGAGTCCTCAGAAGACAGAGGCAGAGGGATGACTTCCCTGGTGGTGTGGTGGATGGGAGTCTGCCTGCCAATGCAGGAGACACGGGTTTGATCCCTGGTCCGGGAAGATTCCACATCCTGCTGGGCAACTAAACCCGTGTGCCACAACTACTGAGCCCGTGCTCTAGAGTCCAAGAGCCACAACTACCGAGCCCCTGCGCCCAGAGCCTGTGCTCCACAGCAAGAGCAGCCACTGCGATGAGAAGCCCGCACACGGCAGTGAAGAGTAGCCCCTGCACCACAGTGGAGACCCAACACAACCAAAAGTAAACAAAATCAAAAAATGATCCTATTTAAAAAGAGAGAGGTAGTGGGGAATTTGACTCATGGAGGAGGAGGTGATGTGAAGATGGAGGATGGACTGTAGTGACATGCCCACAGGCCAAGAACTGGCAGAGCCAACAAAAGCTGGAAGTGGGGGCGGGGTGCATTCTCCCTTAGAGCCTCGGGGGGGAGGCAGGTGGCTGTCCACCCTTGATTTGGCCCAGTGAGACTGACTCTGATTGAGCGCGGGCTTCGTAGTTGCAGTGCACAGACTTAGTTGCCCGGCAGGATGTGGAATCTTCCCAGACCAGGGATCAAACCCCTGTCCCCTGCATTGGCAGGCAGACTCCCATCCACTGCACCACCAGGGAAGTCGTCCCTCTGCCTCTGTCTTCTGAGGACATTTGTGATAGCATTTAGGACTCACTTGCGTAACATAAAATGATCTGGTCACCTCAAGATCCTTAATCACATCTGCAAAGAACTTTTTATCCAAATAAGGTAACATTTACAAGTTCTGGGCTTCCCAGGTGGCGTGAGTGGTAAAGAACCTGCTTACCAGTGCAGGAGACATAAGAGACTCATGGTCAATCCCTAGGTCAGGAAGGTACCATGGAGGATGGCATGGCAGCCTACTCCAGTATTCTCGCCTGGAGAATCCCATGGACAGAGGAACATGGTGGTCCATAAGGTCACAAAGACACGACTGAAGCAGCTTAACATACATGTAAGTTCCAGAGACTATCTTTGGCCTTCCTGCCTCGAGAATTGTGAGAGAATAAATTTAAGCCACAAGCTTGCTGCAAGTGTTACAGCAGCCACAGGGAACTGACACAGATTTTCTGGGCACTCTTGTGTTCCTCCCATTTAGTTATTCATCTGTGTTGCAACAGGGCAGCAGCATTTGACCTGCCGGCCAATGCCCTGCGCCCTCTTCCCTTTCAAAACACCCAGAATGCATTTCCTGGTGGGCTCCAAGAGGCAGCTCCTACGGTTATCATGAGGGTTAAGTGAGTTAACGATTATAAAACCCCTGAAATAGTGCCTGGCACAAGATAAATAATAAGTCTATATAATACTTCTTAAATAGGAATGAATGAATGAATATAATCCTCTTTTGGGTACCGAGGTTCCTGCTTTTGCAGTGTGTTTCCTCTACTGGCTTCTCAGCCAGAGAACATTTTAATTTCATCTTGGGTTACTAACTTTCCCTTCAGAATGAGTTACCAACTTTGTATTGTAAATAAGGTTATGGTTCAGTTCAGTTCAGTTCCTCAATCGTGTCCGACTCTTTGCGACCCCATGAACCACAGCACGCCAGGCCTCCCTGCCCATCACCAACTACCGGAGTCCACCCAAACTCAAGTCCATTGAGTTGGTGATGCCATCCAACCATCTCATCCTCAGTTGTCCCTTCTCCTCCTGCCCTCAATCTTTCCCAGCATCAGGGTCTTTTCCAATCAGTCAGCTCTTCGCATCAGGTGGCCAAAGTACTGGAGTTTCAGCTTCAACATCAGTCCTTCCAATGAACACCCAGGACTGATTTCCTTTAGGAAGGACTGGTTGGATCTCTTTGCAGTCCAAGGGATTCTCAAGAGTCTTCTCCAACACCACAGTTCAAAAGCATCAATTCTTCAGCGCTCAGCTTTTTTTTATAGTCCAACTCTCACCTCCACACAGGACTACTGTAAAAACCATAGCTTTGACTAGATGGACCTTTGTTGACAAAGCAATGTCTCTGCTTTTTAATATGCTGTCTAGGTTGGTCATAACTTTGCTTCCAAGGAGTAACCTTCTTTTAATTTCATGGCTGAAATCACCATCTGCAGTGATTTTGGAGCCCCAAAAAATAAAGTCTGACACTGTTTCCACTATTTCCCCATCTATTTGCCACGAAGTGATGGGACTGGATGCCATGATCTTCGTTTTCTGAATGTTGAGCTTTAAGCCAACTTTTTCACTCTCCTCTTTCACTTTCATCAAGAGGCTCTTTAGTTCTTCTTCACTTTCTGCCATAAGAGTGGTGTCATCTGCATATCTGAAGTTACTGGTATTTCTCCCAGCAATCTTGATTCCATCTTGTACTTCTTCCAGCCCAGGGTTTCTCATGATGTACTCTGCATAGAAGTTAAATAAGCAGGGTGACAATATACAGCCTTGACATACTCCTTTTCCTATTTGGAACCAGTCTGTTGTTCCATGTCCAGTTCTAACTCTTGCTTCCTGACCTGCATACAGGTTTCTAAAGAGGCAGGTCAGGTGATCTGCTATTCCCATCTCTTTCAGAAGTTTCCACAGTTTGCTGTGATCCACACAGTCAAAGGCTTTGGCATAGTCAATAAAACAGAAATAGATGTTTTTCTGGAACTCTCTTGCTTTTTCAATGATCCAGCAGACGTTGGCAATTTGATCTCTGGTTCCTCTGCCTTTTCTAAAACCAGCTTGAACATCTGGAAGTTCACGGTTCACATATTGCTGAAGACCTGGCTTGGAGAATTTTGAGCATTACTTTACTAGTGTGTGAGATGAGTGCAATTGTGTGGTAGTTTGAGCATTCTTTGGCATTGCCTTTCTTTGGGGTTGGAATGAAAACTGACCTTTTCCAGTCCTGTGGCCACTGCTGAGTTTTCCAAATTTGCTGGCATATTGAGTGCAGTATTTTCATAGCATCATCTTTAAGGTTAGGTTAGATGTGTTTGGTATCAGAAAGTAATGACCAACTCTTAAGGATCACAGCAATTCTGAGGAAAGAATACAATAAAATGCTCATCTTCTTCAACAGCTTCTTCCTTGTAGCCAGAGGACTAATATTTAATCTGGTCCTAGGCATTTGAGTTCCTTATTTAAAACTCTCTTTTCTCTGTCCCTAACTGTATTTGAAGTACATTACCTTTTTTCTTAGCAAAGAATGACGTGGTTAACCACCCCAGTCCCCACCATTAGATGAGGGGTGGAGACTAATATAGATCCAGGTACCCACCATTAGACTAAAAGTGGAAACTAATATATATACCCAGGAATCCTTCATTAGACTATGTAACAGAGACCAAGACAGACCCAAGGATCCCCCAGGGATCCTCCACTAGACTACAAGTGGAGGCCAAGAGAGACCCAGGGATCCTCTACTAGAAGTAGAGACCTAGGTTTTAGTCCCAGTTGTATCACTATATGCTTGTGTGACCATGAGCATATCCCTGAACCATTCTAAGCTCCAATTTCTTCATGTAAGACTGATTTCTAAAGTATCTTCCACTTTTCGATTGATGTTTGCCTTGTCTTGTTGTAAACAGCTAAAAACATGCTTTCTTTGGCTCTCATGGACACTATGATGTTTTCTTCCTAATTTAGTTCGAAGGGCTTCAAACACTTTGATAGAAAATCTTTTAACAGAAGACCACTTGTCTATTTTCTTTGTGCCTTATTCATCTACATTGTGCTCTCATAAACTGAGTATTTTTTTCTTCTCTGGTACTTGGTGTGTTGAAAACTCGTCATCAACAGGCTGGGTAGCCACTGTGACCATAACTGATCCACGATTGTGGCTATAAGGTAATTTTCTAGAATGGCTTGGGGGATGCATATGCTTTTTCAATAAAATTGTGGATATCTGAAAGTAATTTAAGTTTTATACCTTCAAAAGAATGTTCACATAAATACGTTTTTTGTTGTTGTCAGACCATGTTTCAGTGACTGGGAGAGAGAAATGGCTTGGAAAACAAACATCATTCTAAAGCACCAAGCACCACCCCTACCTCATCTTCCCAGCATAATTCTAAGTTCTGCTGTCTCAGAAATCATAGGACAAAATTTAACAACTGTAAAATCTAGGTGGTGAACAGATGTTTTCACTGTACAATTCTTTCAACGTTTTTGTGAAAAAAAGCATAAAGAGAAGATGAATTCCTGGGCTGGGCAGTGGGGCCTAGCCTGGGCATGGGAGATCACTCTCAACGTGACCTGGAAGACAGCCTCTCTGCCTTCTTCCTGGAGACTTGCCCTTTCTTTTCTCACTCCAACAAGTGATGTGATAAATACACTGAACGGAGTCTAAGATCATAGCTGATGAGGGTTTCCCTGGCTGTCCCTCCCACCCACCCATTCTGCTGCACTTAGCTACCTACTGCTCAGGGACACCTCACTGGCACCCAGGAAAGGGGTTTTGAACACCTGTCTTTAAAACTTAACAAATACCTTTATGGTGATCAAGACAGACTGGGATGTAGACAATATAAATTTATAAATAGATGATGCAGTTTATTTATCTTAGCCAAAG
>NW_011495028.1:439091-463609 GCF_000754665.1 Bison bison bison
TCATACTTGTTTTTTAAATGATTTTTTTTCCTTTGGTTGTGTCTTTGAACCATGTTTTCTCCTCCTCTCCTTAAACTGACAGGCTCCATCTGGTGGTCAACAGTCCTCTCCATTCCATGAGTACTCCGTGATGTTATTCCAATGGGTTTTGTCCTGTTTTTTTTTTTTACTTTGCTGAGCTGTGTGTGCTAAGTCGCTTTAGTCGTGTCTGACTCTTTGTGACTCCATGGACTGTAGCCCGCTGTCAGGCTCCTCTGTCCATGGAATTCTCCAGGCACGAATACTGGAGTGGGTTGCCATACCCTCTTTAGATTTTCCCGACCCAGGGATCAAACGTGTCTCCTGCATTGGCAGGCAGGTTCTTTACCACTAGCACCACCTGGGAAGCCAGTTTTTTTACTTTGGATTCTTCAGCTTTCTGTATTGGTTTCATCATCCTTGGGATAAATTGCAACTCATGAGGCCCTTCATAATCCAAACCATACACGTCCTCCATGTATCATCTGTGGAACTCCCACGGCTCACACTCTACCCAGCTGGACCATTTGCTTTCACCCCAGCCTGTGCCCACTGGCACTCTGCCCTCCACGAGTGTGTGCATTGTCCTCTCTTCCAGGCTACTGGAAAGCTCTGTCCCTTCCCCTTCCCTTGGAAGACGTTTTTGACTTCTGTCTGGAACAGGTGTTCCCACCCTGCCCTTCCCAAAGAGCCTATGCTCACCGCTTGATAAAAAGACAGTCACCTATAGTTACCTACTCCTATTTCTAAATCCATCACTACTAGGTAAGTGTCAAGAGCCCAGGTGCCGTCTTCTATGGATACTGCTGCATCCATACTGTCTGACCCTAACAGACTAGGCGCTCAGTATCTGGGGAATGAATACGTGACCCTAACAGACTAGGCGCTCAGTACCTGGGGAATGAATACGTGAAAGAACAAAGAGGGAAGCAGGCAGACAGAAAAGGAGAGGCGGTGTTTGTTTATTTAGTAACAGCTCTACTGAGATATAATTCACTCGTTAGATGTACAATTCAGTTGTTTTTAGTTATTTATTTCTGAATCAGCTGACTTTAAGAGTAACTTAGTTACAGGGGAAGATTCTGAATTAAAAATTCACAAAAGCTCAGTTTACTGTGACTTTATTGAGAAAAAAGTATTTCTCTTGTAAGAATACAAAGTATTATTTTAACCATTAACATTTAAATTAAAAAGATATAAATATGTCAAAGCCATGAACAAAGATCTTTTCTTCTGTGTGACTCATGAATTCATGTTCCTTCAGTTCCAGCGCTTACCTGAACCGTCCATAATGTATAATCTTCACTCGTTGCATACATTAGTTCCCGCAGCAACATTCCTTGTGTTTGTGTGAGTGTTTCCGTGTGTGGTTTAGTTGTTTCGACATGGGTTAGCACTTCCCAATGCCATAACCGTCGCTTCCTTTTTTAGGAAGTATATCCAAAGCTTTGCTTCGTTTTACACAACAATAATGAGAAGACTGGTTTGTATTTTTACGTCTTCTATTTTACAGATGCAACCAATCATGCCACAGACAGTAAAAAACAAAACTGTGGATAATAAAAACACTATTTAGAGTGGCACATTCCGCAAAAAATCAAATCAACAAATACTTATTAGGGCAGGCTCTGTACTACAGGAGACATCGTTACCTCAGGCCTGGTCTGTCCAGGCACCAAACCAGGTTGAGGGAGGTAGACATAAATACACAGCATTTTAATGTAAAGTGTAAACAAGTATAAAACATGAGATAACCTAAAAAGGAAAATGGCTTTCAAACGGCTGCTAAAGACAGGGAACCTTCTCCTCACAGAAATTATACTGGATAGCTCAAAAGGCAGAAGCACAAAAAAAGTGGGGGCAAGGCCTCAGCACTGGGACAGTCTCAGGAGCTCTGGGAATGTGACTGGGCGGGGCCCTAGGAGCTCACTGGAAGGAGCAGGCGTGACAGACTCAAAGTTTTGGAAAGTCTTCATTCCTCAGAGAGGCAGAGGTGACTGAATCTGGTTAGTGGAGAGGAGTGTGATCTATCTGGCGATGAGGAAAGGGTAGTAGAGAAACCTGCCCGCAGAGGAGAAATGAGCACTAACACTCACAGAAAACTGAAAGCAGTTGCTCAGGAAGGGACCGAAACTCTGGCCAACAGTAAGAAGGGGTGGAGAATCCAGAGAGGCGCCAGAAGTGGTGCTCTGTGAAGATGGACTGAAGGTCGGTAAGGAGGTTGTTACAAACTTTGAAACAGGAGATGATGAGGGTTGAGCTGGGGGCTGAGTGACAAGATGAAAAGCTCACAGGGGACTTCCCTGGTGGCGCAGTGGATAAGAATCTGTCTACCAACACAGAGGACACAGGTTCGATCCCTAGTCCAGGAAGATTCCACTTGCTACGGGACAACTGAGCCCGTGTGCCACTACTTCTGAGCCCGACTGCTACAACTACTGAAGCCCATGCACCTAGATAGAGCCTGTGCTCTCAACAAGAGAAGCCGCTGCAGTGAGCGGCTCAAGCACTGCAACCATGAGAAGGTCCTCCTCATTAGAGAAATGCAATTAGAGAAAGCTGTATGCACTGCAGAAGACCCAGGGCAACCAAAAATAAATAAATATTAAAAAAAAAAAAAAAACTAAGAACAACAAGAAAGGCTATCAGGAAGATTCTGTTTTGGTGAGGGCTGGGGATACTGAGTTCAATTTTAGAGGTAATAGCGAGGCTGTCCTGGAATTATCTTGAAGGCAGTGGAAGGGCATGAGTGACCTGGCAGGGGGCGGGTACTGGAGGTATCGGGTCTGGAAAGATCTGGAAGCAACCTGCCCTAGATGGGTCAAGCCATGTTGCTGCCAAAGCCAAGTGTCTGCACGGCAGGAGAGAAAAGTGGAGGGCTGAGGCAAGACATGGGAGACAGACAGGGGTAGGGAAAAGGAAGGTCGGATGCCAGGAGGGGCGCAGGCGGCCTGTCTGGGAAGGCAGCAGCTTCTGGAGCAGAGCAGTGAGCAGGGCCCTGGCAGAGCTGGGGGCTTGCTGCTTTCTGTTATCAGAGCACTGACTCTGGAAACTGGGGAGAAAGTGTGCTTTACAAAGAGGAGAGGCAGTGGAGAAATAGGCTCAGAGCAGCCTGTCTAAAGTAAAGAGCTGCACACGTCTGCTGGCAGAGGGAAAGGAGTCACTGCGGAGGAGAGAGGGTGAAGAAGGAGCAGTGTCTCTGAGGACCCGGAGACGAAGCGGGTGAGCTGAGCGTGCGTGGAGGGCGGGAGGGCTGCTGAGGAGAGGCAGAGAAGGCTCAGAGCTGCGCCTGTGGGGTGAGGGGGGTGCCCGAGAGCTGCTTCAGCTTACCCTGCCTGCTCCCTCCCTTCCTCACCACCTGCCACTCCTTTATGTCTACCCGATCAGCCACCCCAACACAGACTGTGGGGGGCTGGCGGTGGTCCAGAGGCTGACAGTGACCAGAGGCAGGAGGATACCTTCAGGCTGTACTCAGCTCTGGAGAGGAAGACAAGCTGAGCATAGTGCCGGAACAGGAGGGACGGAAGGAAGAAAGAGGACAGATGACCAAGCAAGTGCTGAAGGGAAAAGGAAACTCGGGAAGTCTGTGGTAAGTTTCCATTCTCAGCAAAGTGAGAGCAGACACGAGGGTAAGTAAGGCGGGGAAGACTTCAGAACAACTGCTCCAAGGCCACTGTGTGTGTGGTGGGGGCGGGGGGAGGGAAAGGGGTCCATAGAGGTGACCTCAAGACAGAGGAGCACACCCAGCCGCGCTCTGTGCAGACGCAGGGGCGACCTGCCAAGCTTAGCAGAGAAAAGAGCTGATGGACTCACCCCAAGAGCTCTAACGAGGACGCTGATAGAAGGGCAGGGAACCGGCTGTTTCAAGGGACTAATGGAGGATGATGCAAGCTGCCTATAGGTTCCAGGCACAGTTAAGAGAGAGGCAAATGGGACAAAGGTAAAGGAAAGTAAGAGGTTTGGGGAGAGAGGTAAAAAAGGCAGCAGAAGGCAGGGGTGGTGGGAGGGAGGGAGCAGAATGGTTGGAAAGGGTGGGAGACAGCTGTCAGCGGGACAGACTTCAGCGTCTGACGTTTTGGTGGGAGTGAGCTGGAAGGGAGGTGTTAGAGAGCTGTGAGAACAGGGACCCGGAAACAAAAACATAGCTGCTGATGTCACTCAGGGTGACAACAGAATTAGAGTGCAGAACCCTAGCGTCCCCCAGGGAGACAGAGGTGACCTCGAGGTACCCAGGTGCTGGAGTGGGGAAGGGGGTTATGTGTTCTGCAATGACATCTGTCTAGTTTGAGAAGGACACCTGTCTGGCTGCAAGAACACTGAGAGATGCTCTGTACCTCTTCAAAAGTCTTGAGATTTATAGATGGCACAGTCACTTCCGACAGCCCATTCCATCCTCTGGAAGAAATAGACCATGGTGCTCTCCACCAGTAAGCCACTCAAGATGGCCAGGAAGGCGAGCTTGCGGTTGATGTTTAGGGTCACTGAGAAAGAAAAGGCAACTGATAAGTTCTTAAGAGTTTAAATGAAATTGGCATGTAAATTGTGTGGCAGTGTGAATGGAATGGTTTCGTAAAACTGTTTCTTAGAAAATCTCTATTTGTTCTTATTAATCTATATTGTTACCTTTCCATCTGCAAAGCTTTTGGGAGAACCAAAGCATCTGCTGATAACAAAAACACCAAGCTTCTCCTGCTCTCATCAAGACAGAGTCGCATGAATATTAAACAGGAAACTAAAAGCTAGATTTTAAGGTTATAAAGAGAATAGCAGGGAAAAAATGGATACTCTTGGTTTTATAGTTTACAAGATGCTAAGCATTATAAGAAATATCATATTAATATACTCATTTACAATAGCACTTCTCACAATGTATGGGATAAAAGATGACACGCAGGGCTGCTTTACCCTTCCTCAGTGTAGTAAGAATTCTCCTGAGTTGTGAGGCAGATACCTGGCATTCTAGCCTGGCTTGACAACTGCCTGGCCATGTAACTTTGGACAAGTCATTCATAAAGTAGAGGTAATAATAGTTGCCCTACTGACTCGGAGAAGGCAATGGCACCCCACTCCAGTACTCTTGCCTGGAGAATCCCATGGATGGAGGAGCCTGGTAGGCTGCAGTCCATGGGGTCGCTAGGAGTCGGACATGACTTCACTTTCACTTTCACTTCACTTTCATGCATTGGAGAAGGAAATGGCAACCCACTCCAGTGTTCTTGCCTGGAGAATCCCAGGGACGGGGGAGCCTGGTGCGCTGCCATCTATGGGGTCGCACAGAGTCAGACACGACTGAAGCGACTTAGCAGCAGCAGCACTGACTCCACGGGACTTGCATCTACCTGCCAATGCACGAGACACAGGTGCGATCCCTTGATCAAGCAGATCCCTGGAGAAGGAGATGGCAACCCACTCCAGTATTCTTGCCTGGGAAATCCCAAGGACAGAGGAGCCTGGTGGGCTACAGTCCATGGGGTTGCAAGAGCTGGATATGACTGAGTGACTGAACAACAACAATAGCTGACCCCACAGGATGGATGCAATGCATAAGGGAGCATTCTGAAAACTAAAAAGTACCATGTGATTAAACTGAACTAATTCTGAATATGTGCCATGGATAAGGTACTATGAAAATGTTAGGCATTGTTATTATTCTACAAAGAGTTCCAGTGTTTAATAGGTTATATAAAAACTGTACTCTAGAAACAAGGCTTTATAGATTGTATATGGGTTGAAAGCTGAGAAAAAAAAGTAAGATGTAAACATACCTCTGATTGCCTGAAAGTTTGATGTAAGGACAAACACTTTAATGAGTCTGAGGCACAGGGGTGTGTAATCATGTTCCCAAATCACAGCTGGGATCAGCAAGAGTTTTCCGTAGCTAGATAACAATAATGCCTTCAGCAGCAAAGTGAAGTTGAGTTTTTCTTTCGCTCTTATGGGTCGTTCTAGCCACAGGAAAGCGAAAATGCCAATAAAATAGGCAGTCTGTTCTAAGGAAGAAATGGAAAATAAAGATACAAATGTCTCGATCCAAACCAGAGCCCCCTAAAAACAAATAAACCACAATTCCAAAATACAGCCTATCAGCTGATGACAAAAGAAATGTTTATCAAGATCAAATTTTATGGACTTCCCTGGCGGTACAGTGGATAAAAATCCACCTGCCAAGGCAGGGGACATGGCTTCGATCCCTTGTCTGAGAAGATCCCACCTACCATGGATCAGCTAAGCCTGTGTGTGATGACCACTGAGGCTGGGCACCTAGAGTTTGTGCCCCACAACATGACAAGCCACAGCAGTAGGAAGCCCACGTGCAGCAACAAAGGGCGGCCCTCGCTTGCCGCAGCTAGAGACAGCCCGACAAGTACAGCAACGGAGACCCAGTGCAACCAAATAATAACTACTACTATTAATAATAATGGCTTCCCCGGTGGCTTACTGGTAAAGAATCTGCCTATCAATGCAGCAGACATGGGTCTGATCCCTGGTCCAGGAAGATCCCACATGCCACGGAGCAACTAAGGCCAGGTGCCACAACTACTGAGCCCACATGCTGCAACTGCTGAAGCCCTTGTGCCCTAGAGCACATGCGCAGGAACAAGAGCAGCCACTGCAACGAGAAGCCCACACCGCAACCAGAGAGCAGACCCCGGTCACTGCAACTAGAGAAAAACCTGCGCAGCAGTGAAGGCCCAGCACAGCCAAAAATTAATTAATTAAATTTTAAAGAACCAGTCATTAAAAAAATTAATAATAAAAAAATAAAATTTTCTTTCTTTCTCGTTATTATTTTTTAAATAACCCCTGTCTTTTGTGTCAAATCCTGCTGGTATCAATTCCGACACATTTTGATAATTCTTTCATGAAGTATTTCGCTCTCTGGAGAAAAAGTAATTCTGGAAGAATTGTAATCATCAACTTTCCGAAGTTCCTTTTAGGAAATCAGGTTGTTTAAGCATTTTTACTCCTAGAGATCTCCACAGAGAAAACAGAGAGGAGAATGGAAGCTTTTAAATCTGGAAGATGGGACATAGCCTAGGAATTACATATGAAGATGTTTTTTGTTGTTGATTCACCTACTCTTTATGGAGTGCCTCTTAGCCATAAGACCTTGAATGGTCTGTTACCTAAATTAAAAACATTCCGTATTCATCTTAACAAACTTTTTGAGTGTTAATTCCATATCCTTCCAGAAAGCATGAAGAGACAGAGTCCAGACTAGAAGAAGCAATAGTTCCCCTGGTATCCCACAGTCAGAACAGAGTGCAATCTGTTCTGTTCCCAATTAGGAATTTAACAATATCTTTTAACTGCTTTATTTTATTAAGATTGTTATTAGTAAGATTGTTAGTGCTCTGACTACCCAGCTGCATACATTTTGATTGGTCTGTCCCTAATTCTATTTTCTCCTATGCTGTTGTTCAGTCGCTCAGTCATCTCCGATTCTTTGCAACTCCATGGACTGCAGCACACCAGGCTTCCCTGTCCTTCACCATCTTCCGGAACTTGCTCAAACTCATGTCCATTGAGTTGGTGATGCCATCTAACCATCTCATCCTCTGTTGTCCCCTTCTCCTCCTGCCTTCAGTCTTTCCCAGCATCAGGGTCTTTTCCAGAATCAACTCTTCACACCAGGTGTCCAAAGTATTGGAGCTTCAGCTTCAGCATCAGTCCCTCCAATGAATATTCAGGATTGATTTCCTTTAGGACTGACTGGTTTGATCTCCTTGCAGTCCAAGAGACTCTCAAAAGTTTTCTCCAACACTACAGTTCAAAAGTATCAAACTGGACAAAACATGGTCCACTGGAAAAGGAAATGGTGAGCCACTTCAGCATTCTTGCCTTGAGAACCCCATGAACATATTATGAAAAGGCAAAAAGATTTTCTCCTATAAGCTGTGTTATTTAGGTTTCTACAGGATCACGTTTTTTTTTTTTCTTCTGGAACACGTGTATTACATAGTAGGAGAAATAACTGTATTCCTTCTAAAATGTTCTATAACTGAATCTAGCCAAAATAAAGAGGTTCCAAATATAGGTGATTAGGAGCCGTAGTCCGTAATTAGGATTCATATGGGTCAATGCTATTATTGGGCTTTCCTGGTGGCTCAAACAGTAAAAAATCTGCCTGCAATGCAAGAGACTTGGGTCTTGATCCCTGAGTTGGGAAGATCCTCTGGAGAAGGGAATGGCAACCCACTCCAGCATTCCTGCCTGAAGAATTCCATGGACAGAGGAGCCTGTCAGGCTATACGGTCTCTGGGGGTGCAAAGAGTCAGACACGACTGACTGACTTTCATCCATACACACACATTCTATTATTGTCCTGAAGATAGATGTTTCCAGTCATTAAGTGAAATGTTTTTAGAGGTTTTACTGTTTGTTTTTTCATAGTAATATGTGATGGATATGTCAACAAGAATCGAAATAAGTGTGTTCAGTTCAGTTCAGTCACTCAGTCCTGTCCAACTCTTTGCAACCCCATGGACTGCAGCACGCAAGGCTATCCTGTCCATCACCAACTCCCGGAGTCCACCCAAACCCATGTCCATTGAGTTGGTGATGCCATCCAACCATTTCATCCTCAGTCGTCCCCTTCTCCTCCTGCCTTCAATCTTTCCCAGCATCAGGGTCTTTTCAAGTGAATCAGTTTTTTTGCATCAGGTGGCCAAAGTGTTGGAGTTTCAGCTTCAGCATCAGCATCAGTCCTTCCAATGAATATTCAGGACTGATTTCCTTTAGGATAGTCTGGTTGGATCTCCTTGCAGTCCAAGGGCCTCTCAAGGGTCTTCTCCAACACCACAGTTCAGAAAAATCAATTCTTCAGCACTCAGCTTTCTTTAGAGTCCAACTCTCACATCCATACATGACTACTGGAAAAACCAGAGTCTTGACGAGACGGACCTTTGTTGACAAAGTAATGTCTCTGCTTTTTAATACGCTGTCTGCTACTGCTAAGTCACTTCAGTCGTGCGACCCCATAGACAGCGGCCCACCAGGCTCCCCCGTCCCTGGGATTCTCCAGGCAAGAACACTGGAGTGGGTTGTCATTTCCTTCTCCAATGCATGAAAGTGAAAAGTGAAAGTGAAGTCGCTCAGTCGACACAGAAGTCTTCAAATTTTTAAACTGGCTGATGCTTTACAGACTCATTTATAAATTGATGATGGTTGCAGCGTGTCTCTTCAGTGTTTCTGCTTTTCTTGGGTTTGAGTTTTGCTACCCTTTATAGATCTAGCATTAGATCTTTCTCCCCCTTTAATGTTTTCTATTTTGCAAGCCAAAATTATTTCATTTCAAACACCTGTAAATCTTCTTGCAAGTCATTAATTTAAAAAAACATTAAATAATTAAGTGTCTAACAATTTATCTTGATGGTCTGCCATGGAGCAGCCCACTCTCTCTGTTTAGCCCTTTCTGCTCCATTTTCCATTTTCCACCCACATTCTTCCAGAAGTTGCCATTTATCAAAAATTATTACCTAGAAATCCGTCAGCCTATGTTTGATCCATACGTTTATATTTTGAAAGAATATAAATGATTTTGAAATTGAAAAATTGAAGCTGAAAAATTGATGCGTTTGAACTGTGGTTCTGGACAAGACTCTTGAGAGTCCCTTGGACAGCAAGGAGATCAAACCAGTCAGTCCTAAAGGAAATCAACCCTGAAATTTCATTGAAAGGACTGATGCTGAAGTTCCAATACTTTGGTCACTTGATGCAAAGAGCCAACTCATTGGAAAGACCCTGATGCTGGGAAAGATTGAAGGCAAAGGAGAGGATGACAACAGAGGATGAGATGGTTGGATGGCATCACCAACTCAATGGACATGAATTTGCACAAAATCCGGGAAATAGTTAAGGACAGGGAAGCCTGGTGTGCTGCAGTCCGTGGGGTCGCAAAGAGTTGGACTTGACTGAGTGACTGAACAACAGCAACAAAGCAGAACAATACCAGAGCTCAAACAAGGATGAGAGACATCTGAATTCCAATCAGCAGAAGCGGGGCATGCAGTAATAGGATAAAACTAAAGCGTCTGCCTGTAATGCGGGAGACTGGGTTTCAATCCCTGGGTTGAAAAGATCTGTAGAAGGAAATGGCAACCCACTCCAGTGGTCCTGCCTGGAGAGTCCCAGGGACGGAGGAGCCTGGTAGGCTACAGTCCATGGGGTCGCAAAGAGTAGGACACGACTGAGCGACTTCACTTCACTTCTGGGTCAATTAGGATCCATAATTAGGATTGCAACTTGGTGGGACCTTCCTGATTGTTTGCTTCCTGATTGTTTGCTCAGTTGGTAAAGAATCCACCTGCAATGTGGGAGACCTGGATTCCATCCCTGGGTTGGGAGATCCTCTGAAGAAGGGAAAGGCTACCCACTCCAATATTCTGGCCTGGAGAATTTCAAGGACTGTATGGGATCACAAAGAGCTGGACATGACTGAGAGACTTTCACTTTCAGGATCCATAAACGTAATTTAGGATGGTTAGCCCCCATGGAATTTGATATAGTCTTCAGGGGAAACACACCATCTCCCTTCAAAACGACTTAAGGGCTCGTCCACTGCAAGGATCTGTTCAAATAGGCAGATTATATATCCTGGGTTTTTAACTGATAATAATGAAAATAATCAAAATACACAACTTCCTCACAAGAACCATCTAATAACAATGGCGGGTGGTCTCCTGTCACTGGAGACACAGTCTTGCAGGAATCAAAAGAAAAGGGTTTCCTGCACTGGAGGGAACGGCAGACTGCATCACGCCTTTCTAGCTTAGAACTTGGGAGACTGAGGAAGCTGCCCCCGCCCTTGGGCTGCACACGGTCTTTCACAGGCAGGTATTAGAGAGCCCTAGCCCTTAGAGCTTTCACACATCAGATGGGTTCAGGAGGAGCAGCAGTGGAGAAAGAACTGCATCGGGGAAAACAAGAGACGGGGCACCGGGAGACCTTCCCCGGCTCTGCACTGACGCAAACCTGCTGGGGGAACCTCAGGGAGACCACTGGTCCTTCCTGTTTTTGTACTTTGACAACTGCAGATAGGGAAGGCAACCCAACCCACCTACCAAAGAGGATGGTTGTGAAAACTGAGTTGATGATACTGTAGAAACAGTTTTTAAGTTATAAAATGCTAGATTTGTGTAAGACATTCTTTATAAGCTGTTTTAGGGATCTGCAACCTAACTAGGTGATTAGATTAAGACACATATAAATGTAATAGGAGAAAAAATTTCTGTTCAAGTGTCAAAACAGCCACTATAGAGTACGTGCTACAGAAATTCCAAACTATTTGAAAACAAGCTTGGTTAGTTTGTTGTTTTGTTTTGCTTTTTAATTACAGACATAAAGCAGCTCATATATAGCAATTCTAAGAGGCTTTGCTTTAAAGCTTAAAATTATATTAGGTTATAGCTCTTGGTTTAGGTGATTTGTTCAAGGAAGTTTTTAATATTATGATGTACATTTGGGAATTCTCAGCAGATAGATGAATTTTAAAGCCACTGGGACTGGATGAGAGGGCCAAGGGAGTGAGGGCAGCCCGAGAACAAGGAACGAAGGACACAGAGTCCAGAAATACGACGCTGCAGTGGTGCGCAGGCGGCACTGTGGTGAAGAATCTGCTGATGCAAGAGGCCCCTGGAGGAGGGCACGGCAGCCCACTCCAGGATTCTTGCCTGGAGAATCCCATGGGCAGAGGAGCCTGGCGGGCTACAGTCCATAGGGTCACAAAGAGTCAGACATGATTGAAGCGACTTAGCATGCAGGTATGGAGACTTAATAGTACTAAAATAATATTTCAGTATAAGGAAAAAGGTTTTAGAAGTAGAAAGGCATAGAAACCAGTCAGTAATAACATAGTCACAGGAATGAATTCAACCCAATTCTGACCTAAGTCACAAATTTCAAATTCTGTAGAAAAGCAATTTCAGAACTCAAAGAATTCTGGGGAGTAGCCCTTTCCCTGCACATAGTATATGAGTAGGTAATTAGTATAGTAATTAGTAACTATTGTAATTAGTAATAATAGTAATTAGTACAATACACTGAATAACGTCTGGCAGTTATTAATCTGTTTTAATAAAGATGAGATTCAAGTAATCTTCAGATTAGATAATCATAACTTAAACTGAAGAATTGTACCTAAGATACTGTGTCTCAAAATACTTTATGAAACACGTGTATCTGATAAGCATAATTATTTCCATGACCTATGCGTGGTAACAAAAGTTAAAAAGCAGGTAATTTAGACAAACTCACCTAGCAGATTAGTGGCAGAGCTGAAATTTAGTCTCAAGTCCTCTAGCTAGCTCCTCTTACCAATGATTAAAACCATGCACCTTAATTTTAAAATCAAAATAGTCGGTCAAATAATAGTAGAAAGCATGGCTTCTTCCTACCTAGAGAAGCAATTGCAAACATTCTATAGAAATCCCACTCCTTAGCGTATCGGATAAAATCATCAGGATCAATGCTTCGGCTGGAATCTTGAAGTTGCCACCATCTCAGGTATGCTTCACAAAGCAGACAAAATACGCAGAGTTTTCCGTGCATCTGTCAAAAAGACATTGCCATTCAAGCAGGTAAAGAAACAACTACTTAATATTGACCAGCACAGACAGAGCTAACTTTTATCGGTTCTGAAGAATGTCCGATCTAGTAGCTTTTCAAATTCAGAAACTGCCCAGTTAAATGCAAATTGTATTCAGTATGTAACCACTAGGTTTTAATCAGCAATGTTCAGCAGAAGCATCACATGGAGAGATTTTTCAAAATACAAATGTCTAGGCCCCAGTCCTGATTCAGAATCTGCAGAAGGATACCCCAGGCAGCCTGAGTGTGAGGGTGAACGCTAATGTGCACCCCTCCTTAAGAATCACTGCTTTAAATAGCAGTTCACTTCATCCTTTGTTATATTCTCAACATTTGTCTGATACATAGAATCAAGCAAGAATTTATGTGACTCAGGATGGGTGGAAGCAGCAATAAACACATTTAATCTTAAGATTTCATGACACCTCATAAGAAACTATTAGTCTGAACATGAATTTTTAAAAAAATGCCTCTAGGTTGGATGAGTATAAACTAAAATAGTGAAAGACAGCAATTAAAGGTGGCAAATCAGTTGAAAGTTTTAGAGTCTGAAATTTTGGCAAAAACAGAAAATGCTAGGCAACAAAAACTGGCTTTTTTCTATACATTTCTCCTACTCGTTGAAATTTATCTGTGTAAAGTGGGGAAGAGAAAGTGTGTGTGCAAAGCTGATGTGGTCCAGGGATAAGCATGGGTGTGAGCTTCTAGGGCTGTCCCATGAGCACACTGCTTCTCCTGGCTGCACTTTGGCATCCACTAGGGAGATTCAGCAGAGAAGGCAATGGCGACCCACTCCAGTACTCTTGCCTGGAAAATCCCGTGGATGGAGGAGCCTGGAAGGCTGCAGTCCATGGGGTTGATAAGAGTCGGACACGACTGAGCGACTTCACTTTCACTTTTCACTTTCATGCATTGGAGAAGGAAATGGCAACCCACTCCAGTGTTCTTGCCTGGAGAATCCCAGGGACGGGGGAGCCTGGTGGGCTGCTGTCTCTAGGGTCGCACAGAGTCGGACACAACTAAAGTGACTTAGCAGAGCAGCAGGGAGATTCAAGGACTACTCATGCCTGGATCCCATTGCCAAAGATTCTGATTTAACTGGTTCTGGGTGAGGCCTCGGCTTGGAATAATTAACTGGTGCCCCCACCCACTCCCCCAGGTGTTTCTAATGTATAGGCAAGTCTGAGACTTCAATTATATTACAAAACAGCTTGGGTTATTTAACTTGGGGGAAGGAGGACAGGTGGAGAAGGCAATGGCACCCCACTCCAGTACTCTTGCCTGTAAAATCCCATGGACAGAGGAGCCTGGTGGGCTGCAGTCCATGGGGTCGATGAGGGTCGGACACGACTGAGCGACTTCACTTTCACTTTTCACTTTCATGCATTGGAGAAGGAAATGGCAACCCACTCCAGTGTTTTTGCCTGGAGAATCCCAGGGACGGCGAAGCCTGGTGGGCTGTCGTCTATGGGGTCATAGAGTCGGACACGACTGAAGTGACTTAGCAGCAGCAGCAAGGAGGACAGGGATAATAAATTGCACTGTTACTGTCCCTGTTAGCCCAAAATTAGGGTTGCCAGATTTGGCAAATAAAAATGCAGGACATCCAGTTAAATATGCACTTCAAATAAACAACAAATACTTTTTCATGTATGTATGTTCTGTGCAATATTTAGAACATATGCTAAAAAATTAGTTTATCTGACTTCCAAGTTTAATTAAGTGTCCTGTATTTTATCTGTCAATCCTAGCCAAACTATTAAGAGTATTCAAGTCAATTCATTAAATTGTACACTTGAAAAAAAAAAAAATTTCAACTGTATCTATTAGGACTTTTCTGATTTTTCATCTCATATATTCCCTCAACAGGCTTCTCTGGTGGCTCAGTGGTAAAGAATCCACCTGCAACGCAGGAGATGTGGGTTGGATGCCTGGGTCAGGAAGATGCCTGGAAAAGGAAATGGCAACCCACTCCAGTACTCTTGCCTGGGAAATGCCATGGGCAGAGGAGCCTGGTGGGCTACAGTCCGTGGGGTCACGAAGAGTCAGACACAACTTAGCAACTAAACCAATCAGCCATTCCCTTAATAGCAGAGTATACCGTGCAATGTTACATTTAAAAAATATTTTTCTTTTAGTGTTTGCTTAGTTTTAGGGATAATTCTCTCCCTACCAGGTTATATTTAATTTTATTCTGTTCAAAATTATTGACATCTGTTTCAAAAGGTAACCTACTAAAAAGGCAAGCCAGATGATGGTTTGTCAACTTCCTGCCAGTGACCGTATTCTTAAATACACACTAGACATTGCACACCTTTTTAAAAAGCAATGCCTGCTACTTCCAGAAATTTCCAGACATTGCCTATGAAAGACTCACTCTTGTTAGAATTTCTTTCTTTAAATAACGTTCTTTAATTCTGTTCAAAAGTATTATTATTTCAAAACGCAAAATCATCAAGCAAAATTAGAAAAAAAATTATCACAACTTACGTTTATTTTGGTATTGAAAAGAATATGCCTGTAGGCCTGCGCTTTGCATAAAATAGCATTAATCAAGATGATTACAGGATCATACTCGATGTATTTGTCTACAGGTTTCTGGCAGGATTTCTGAAATAATGCAAGACAATATTAGAAAAAATATATTCATACATTCTTAAATCTTAGAGGATTTCAAAACAGCAGATTCTATTTTGGATCTGTATAGCAATAATGGCACCCCACTCCAGTACTCTTGCCTGGAAAATCCCATGGACGGAGGAGCCTGGCAGGCTGCAGTCCATGGGGTCGCTAAGAGTTGGACATGACTGAGCGATTTCACTTTCATTTTTCACTTTTATGCATTGGAGAAGGAAATGGCAGCCCACTCCAGTGTTCTTGCCTGGAGAATCACAGGGATGGCAGAACCTGGTGGGCTGCAGTCTATGGGGGTCCTACAGAGTCGGAAACGACTGAAGCAACTTAGCAGCAAGGTTGTAACAGCATTTATTTAAAGATGGCTTCCCAGGTGGCACTAGTGGTAACAGAATCTGCCTACCAATACAGGAGACGTAAGAGACGCAGGTTCGATCCCTGGTTGGGGAAGATTCCCAAAGGAGAAGGAAATGGCGCCCCACTCCAGTATTCTTGCCTGGAAAATTTCACGGGTAGAGGAGCCTGGCAGGCTCCAGTCCATGGCGTCGCAAAGAGTCAGATACTACTTCGCAACCCAGCACGAGCATTTATTGAAACTTCCATTCAGATATAAAATGTTCATCTATACAAGCCTTGGTTTCAAATGAGTAAATATAATCTTCTAGGGTAAAAATATTAATCTTTTAACCTCATACTAAAAAGCTAAAAAAGATATTTGATTTAAAGACATTTCAGGCAGGAAAATATTTCAGAAAATGCTACTTTCAGTCTGTAGGAACTGTTATAAAATAAACAAGCTCAGAATGTACAGTAAGTTCATTGCCTGTTGCCTAGATGGCTCCAACTCTGTGGCTCTTGAAATATGATTTTGAGAAAGGGGTTCAGAAAAGTAACCCTACACCCAGAACTTCTGAGAGCTACAGGCGGGCAGGAATCCTAGGGTGGCACCTACCAAAAAGAGCCTTTTTCTTTTTCTCCATTGAGAAAATGGCAAGAAAATGGTCTTTCTCTGCTACAGTAGACCCTGGAGACCGCTGGCTGTATGTAAGGAACTGGGTTGTGCTGCCTGGTTCTGAGTTGCCCAAATTAAGGCCCTTGGGCCCTCAGTAATTCCTATTAAATGGCTTTTTTTTTTTTTTTTTCCTTTTGGGCAGGTAATTACAATGTTATGAAACCCCAATGCCATTAGAACATACAAAATGCAAGTACAGGAACAAGCTCATTAGAATTGCAATATCTGAATCAGTATTAGCTACAAAGTTGCAGGGCTATTAGTCCCTGCATAAACTAATGGCTACAGTTAAAAAACAAACAATTTCGAAACTCTGAGAGGATAAAGTAGAAATACAAGAAATGATGGATATGCAAACATACTAGGAAGACCTTTTGATTACATCCAAGTGCTAGAAGAAAAATGGAGTGCCTTGAAGAATAGTAACCCTGCATTCCCAATGTCATAAAGAGTTAGATTCAATTCCAAGTTTCTCCATTTCACTCACGTCATTACAAGAAGTGTGTGTCTGTCTAGTCATCAGGTGAACCAATGAAGGGAGATGTGCTATTACCCTGAATTGGCTGCTACTGCTGCTAAGTCACTTCAGTTGTGTCCGACTCTGTGTGACCCCATGGATGGCAGCCCACCAGGCTCCCCCATCCCTGGGATCCTCCAGACAAGAACACTGGAGTGGGTTGCCATTTCCTTCTCCAATGCATGAAAGTGAAAAGTGAAAGTGAAGTCGCTCAGTCATGTCTGATTCTTAGCGACCCCATGGACTGCAGCCTACCAGACTCCTCCGTCCATGGGATATTCCAGGCAACAGTACTGGAGTGGGGTGCCATTGCCTTCTCTGTACCCTGAATTTAAATCCACCTAAATGAGTGCTGAAGAATTGATGCTTTTGAACTGTAGTGTTGGAGAAGACTCTTGAGAGTCTTGAGACTCTTGAGAGTCCCTTGGACTGCAAGGAGATCCAACCAGTCCATCCTAAAGGAGATCAGCCCTGGGTGTTCTTTAGAAGGAATGATGCTAAAGCTGAAACTCCAGTACTTTGGCCACCTCATGCAAAGAGTTGACTCATTGGAAAAGACTGTGATGCTGGGAGGGATTGGGGGCAGGAGGAGAAGGGGACGACAGAGGATGAGATGGCTGGATGGTATCACTGACTCGATGGACATGAGTCTGAGTGAACTCTGGGAGATGGTGATGGACAGGGAAGCCTGGTGTGCTGCGATTCATGGGGTCGCAAAGAGTCGGACGTGACTGAGTGACTGAACTGAACTGAACTGAATTGATCTGAGGTGTAACAGGTTAGGTTTTTTAGCTGAGCAAAGAGAAAGCCAGTGTCTAAACAGAAGCCACAGAATCAGAAATTATATATACACAACACAGCAGTTTTCTGGATCTTCTCCCTGTGCTACTCACGTGGAGAATACTTCCTGTCTTTATATAAATAAGAATGGAAGGCCAGAGATGCTACTTCATTTTAAGATGAAGAAACCAGAGACTGGTCAGGGATCTTCTCTCTGTCCTTTAAAAATTCTTTGAAAGCCATCTCCTGACAGCATGAAAAGTCTAAGATGGGATTTGGACATATTTCAGAAGGAGGGAGGCAGAAGCCAGCAGCAGGAGACGGGGCAGCATAGCTATTCCTTTTGTAATCACCTACCTGACAGATGTGTCTGGAATGACTACTACACTCAGAGCAACAGCCTCTCTTTACTTGGCCATTGCTATGGACCAGGCATTTCCACAGTGCTGGATACCTACCCTGAGACATAAGCTCTAATCTCAAGGACCTTACAGTTTAGAAAGTGAAAGTGAAAGCCGCCCCGTCGACCAACTCTATGAGACTCCATGGACTACAGCCCACCAGGCTCCTCTGTCCATGGAATTCTCCAGGCAAGAACACTGAAGCGGGTCTCCATCTCCTTCTCTAGGGGATCTTCCTAACCTAGGGACTGAACCCAGGTCTCCCACACTGCAGGCAGATTCTTTACCCTTTGAGCTACCCAGGAAGCACTGCCCTGGTGGCTCAGACAGTTTAGAAGGGGAAGGGAAATAAACATGCTACTAAAAGTGCTACAATGGAATAAGCACAGGGTGACACAAACCGAACAGAAGAGGCGCTCCTGGTGTCACGTGACCTGCTATGTGCTGTGCTCAGCTTCCCTTCCTAGCGTGCTGCGGATTTTAGAAATACTGAGAGTTCATTAAAGTCTGCTGTTCCCTCCCTATCAGTTTAGGCTGAATTTTTCCCTTGTTCTGCCTCTATTATTTGCTTTTCATTTGAGTGCTTCCTTCACCTTGAATGTAATGAGTAAAACCACACACACACACACACACACACAAACACACACACACCACAAATATAGTAAAGCATCCTGTGGCGAGATAGCTAAATTGAGTAAATAAGGTTTCTTATTTCTGGAAGAAAAGCTATGACCAACCTAGACAGTATATTAAAAAGCAGAGACATTACTTTGCCCACGATTGTCCATCTAGTCAAAGGTATGGTTTTTCCAGTAGTCGTGTATGGATGTCAGAGTTGGACTATAAAGAAAGCTTGAGCACTGAAAAATTGATGCTTTTGAACTGTGGTGTTGGAGAAGACTCCAAGGAGATCCAACCAATCCATCCTAAAGGAAATCAGTCCTGAATATTCACTGGAAGGACTAATAATGAAACTGAAACTCTGGTCCTTTGGCCATCTGATGTGAAGAACTGACTCACTGGAAAAGACCCTGATGCTGGGAAAGATTGAAGGCAGGAGGAGAAGGGGACGACGGAGGATGAGATGGTTGGATGGCATCACCGACTCAATGGACATGAGTTTGGGTAAACTCTGGGAGTTGGTGAAGGACAGGGAAGCCTGGCGTGCTGCAGTCCATGCGGTTGCAAAGAGTTGGACACGACTGAGTGATTGAAATGAACTGAATGATTCTGGCAAAACTGCTCCATTCTATATAATTTACTATTAATAGTCAAGTATCCTGAAAGAGAAGTTTGTCTTCCAAGAAATCCCTACAGGACAGGGACCATGAACACCCAGTAAACTCAAATACTGCTTCCACCAGCTCAGTCTTAACATGGATATGACTTAGTTTCTGCTGCTATGTTCTCTAATTCTACAATGCATCACATCTCTTTCAGAATATGAATTGGTCATTTTTTTTTCATGAATATTCTTGCTGCTTCTTCCTTCCCATCATCTCCAGGACAATTCCCTTCCCCACTCATTCTCAAATCTCTTTAACTTCAACTCCACAATAAGCAAGCACATATCTGAAAAGTGAAACCCATGAAACTTTCCATTCCTGCGAGGGTAGTGCTGTCTTATTCATCTTTGCACCCAGCAACCAGGGATGAAAGCTGCCTCCTGTTGTCCCGAACAGAACTAAAACTTGGGACAATCTCAAAGGAGTCTTGTTTTGTTACCATAATGGATTTAACAAATATCTGAGCAGTTAAAATAGGTCAGGCTCTACAGGATATTAAAAGTACAATATCTTTAACATAACTATAATAAATTGTGAAATGCTGAAGTAGAGAGAGGGACTGAAAACAAGGGACATGCTTCCATTAGAAAAAAATGAGAGAAATAGAGATAGGCAAGCTGGAAGGAATGGCAAGAGAAAAGCAAGAAGAGCAAAGGGATGGGAGATTAGAATAAAAAATACTGTGAGGAGATCAAGTTGAGTATACTGCTGACTCCAAATACAGCAGAGAAGAGACCAAAGTACATATAAGTCACTGACTGCAACCACCTAGAAACTTGATATTTTTCCCACAACAAATAGCATTATGTCAGACTTCTCTGGCAGCAGAGTGGATGAGAATCTGCCTGTCAATGCAGGGGACACAGGTTCAATCCCTGGTCTGGGAAGATTCCACATGCTTCAGGGCAACTGAGCCTGCACACCCGAACTACTGAAGCCCAATCGCCCAAGAGCCTGTGCTCCACAAGAAGAGAAGCTGCCGCTATGAGAAGTCCGCTCACTGTAATGAATTGCCCCCATTCACCGCAAATAAGCCCTCATGCAGCAATGAAGATCAAGCACAGCCACAAGTAAGTAAAGAATAATTTTTTTAAAAATCTGTAGCTTCATCATATATAAAAAACAACATGATATCTAAAACTCTTTTACTTTTAATCACAGGACTTTTGGACAGCCTTTAAAAAATTAATTATTTTATGGTTTAAATTTCAGAGTCTGGCACCAAATGAATGATTTTTCTGAGTAATGGAATTATGCATATTACTAAGCATTAGTATAATATAAACAAGGTTAGTACAAACTCCATCTCATTATGGAATGATTGTGTACAATAATTCAAAATGTATAGTACCACCATTCAATATTCCAAATATTACTCTAAGATCTGTCTCCTGGGTGAGAAGGTGTAATGCTGGGAGTCTGGGGGTGGAGGGAAGTGGGTGATAGTATAGCTGTTGACCTAAATAGCTATCCAGTAATTATCTTTACATAAATAAAGGTATAGAGAAACCAGCGTCTGATGGTTTGAGAGGGATTTTGTTGTTGTTAGCCTAATGCCAGTAATTTTTTAAAATATAAATTATTTTATACTAATAATGATTGCTAACTAAAATGCATAGGCATTTACTAGCTTTTCTTTGGACAAACAATATTCATAGTTATGTGACTGTCATCTTTCAGATGGGCTATTTAATTGGACTAGCCCAAAGTCATTAAGTTCAGACCACATATAACTTACTTTTCTCTCCCTCAGACCTGACTAAGGATATGACCTCAGGATGGCTAAGGATATGATCATCTAAAAAGCTAGAAATGGTTCATTCATTCAACAAATACTTATTTAATAACCATGTATCAGACACTGTCCTGGGTGATCCAACCACATTAATGAATAAAATATACACAATCTCTGCCCTTATGTAGCTTACATTCCAGTGGAAGAAGACAGACAATAATAAGGTCAATTACAGACAATATTAGAAGACAATAGGTACTATGGAGAAAGATAAAGCAGGGAAAGGTGATAAAAGTTTACCAGACTTGAAAGGGAGATCATCATTTTTAGTAGGGTGGTTAGAGTAAGCCTCTGTGATAAGATATTTGAGAAAAGTCCTTGAGGAGGTGAGGGAATTAGCCATGCAGCACATGAGAGAAGAGTGCTCCAGGCAGAGTGCAAAGTCTGGGCAAGGAACTCTCCTGGTTTATGAAATATGAGGCAGCCAATGGGAGTGCAGGACAAAAAGGGGGCCTTAAACCAGTGCAAGGATTCTGGCCTTAACTCTGAGTGAGATGAAAGTCACTGGACGGTTTGATCAAAGGAATAACAGGATCTAACTCAATTTTAAAAGGATCAGTCTGGCTGCCATGTCATGAGGTGCAAAGAGACATAGGGAGGCCACCTGGGAATTGTGACAATAACCCAGATGAGACACAGTGGCATGTGGACCACATTTGTAGCTGTAGAGGTGATGAGAAGTAGATGATTCTGAACGTAATTTGAAGATAGAGTTAACAGGACTGCTGAGCAACTGAATAAGGAACGTGAAAGAGAAGAATCATGGGTGACTATAAGATTTTTTGGCCTTAGGAATGAAAATGATAGAATTGCCATTAACTGAAAGTTTGAGACGATTGCTGCTGCTGCTGCTGCTAAGTCGCGTCAGTCATGTCTGACTCTGTGTGACCCCATAGACGGCAGCCCACCAGGCTCCCCCGTCCCTGGGATTCTCCAGGCAAGAACACTGGAGTGGGTTGCCATTTCCTTCTCCAATGCATGAAAGTGAAAACTGAAAGTGAAGTCACTCAGTTGAGTCCAACTCTTCGAGACCCCATGGACTGTAGCCTACCAGGCTCCTCCATCCATGGGATTTCCCAGGCAAGAGTACTGGAGTGGGGTGCCATTGCCTTCTCCTTGATTAGTTATGTCCAAATGGAGAAGTCAAGTAAGTAGCTGGACATTTGAGTCTGGAGTTCAAGGGAGTTAAGGCTGAAGGTATAAATTTGGGAATTTTCTACATTTAGATGGTATCTAAAGCCATGAGCAAGAATGAATTCTTCAAAGGAGAGTATATAGACAGAAACAAGAACCAAGCATCAAGGTACTCCACTGTTAAGAGATAGGAAGGGAGGTGAGGCAGAATCAGAAAGGAGATTGAGAGAAAAAAGCCAGCAAGATTAAGAAGAAATCTAGAGAGTATGGTGTCCTGGCAAGTGATCATAGCATTTATGGGGAGGAGGAAGCAAGGGGGGCACATGCTGCTGACAGTTAACTGGGAATGACTAGCAAAGTGGAAGTCAATGATGCTCTTAACAAGGTCAGTTTCTAGTGGAGGGCAGGGGTGAGCCTGGAGTGGAGAAGAAAGCCTATCTCAAGTAGATTCAAGAGAAAGTAGGAGAGGAAATAAAGAGAACAAGTGAAAACATCTTTTAAAGAATTTTTGCTGTCAAACGGAGAAGAAAGAACAGGAGCTAAAGAAGGAAGTGGGGTCAAGATTTTTTTTCTTTTTTTTTTTTATGGAAGAAATGATAGTACTTATGTTAATGAAATGATCAGCAGAGAGCAGAAGAGTACTGTTATAGGGGTGTCCTGAAGTAAATGGAAGAGGGTGGTGCCTGAGTGGAGGCATTGGCCTTGGACATGTTTATGAATAGTTCATTCTTAGTAACAGAAGGGAAGATTGAGCAGATGCATTTTGAACACTAGTACTGGGTTTATGTGTTGCATAGTTTGTGGAAGTTCTCTTAGCGAAGCAGGAGAGGATATATGTGAAACTTGAGGAGAGACAGGGTATTGTTCAAAGGAGTGGGAACATGAATGGACTAGTGAAGTGTTCCATGATGGACAGATGGTATCAAGGCATACCTGAGGTTAGTGGTCATGAATTTAAGGTGTTTTCTCCCCAGCAAAGCTCAGTAGCAAGGGAGTAGGGTCAGATCAGGGAATACGTTTCAATTTTGCCAAATGAGACAAACAATTTCAAAGAAGAACAGGAAATTGAGAGTGCAGGCACAAGAATGATTATTAATATGATGGCTGACAAGAAACAGGTGCACCTTCACCCTGTTGACTCCCTTGCATATTACTCTTGCCATGTTTTTGAAATAAGAATTATTAAAAAGTCATCAGGAGATCAGAAAGGGGACAAAAATGTATTGACTGCCTATATTGTGAGAGATTCTTCGCTAATGTCCCCCAAAGAACCTCCAATTTTGTGTTTTTTTAAAACATAAAGTTATTCTCTGTAAACAGACTATGGAACACCTCGAAAACGGTTATTTTTACTTCCTCGTTTTTGGTTTTAATATCATCAACGTCCAGCATAGTGCTTCGTACATAATAGTGTATGTTCATGAAACCTGAAAAAATAATCTAGGAGAATTTACTGTAGGTTATGAAGTGTTCAGACGGTAACATTTGTCTAATCAAAGGGAGAATAAGAATGAAATAGTTTTGACGGGAGCCCAAATGCCAGCCTAATCAGATCTTTAAATTTCTCTGCACAACGCATGCATCCATCTCCGTCCGAGGATTTGTTCGCCCGGGTCAGCAAACACGAGCCGTATGGGAAAAGTGCTGTAGGCAGCACTTCCCTACCGCTACAGGTATTCATGCAAAGGTTCGACTGAGCCGGAACGGAAATGTCAAGCCTCGAACTGGAGTCTGTATTAGAGCACTCTGAAACTCGTTGATTTTTGATCACCCTAAAAAGCTGGCAAAGATTCCACGGTCTCTCACGGTCCCCAAATCTCGCTGCGCCATTTTTTCCCCCAAGGACACCCCACACCTGACAACTCACACAGATTGTTATCTTCAACACGCCGTGGTTATAGTCTCGGTACAATTCCTTGGCCTCTTGGTTGCATTCGATGCACCTGTACTGGCAGGAAGCCGAGGCATCAGTATTCGAAGTCACTGTCACCTCATCCGTCTTCCCCTTTCCCGCTGTAACCCCTTCGGTGTTCCCTTTGCCAGGCCGAAGCCCATTCTGCCCACCAGTGCCCATTTCCACGCAACTGCCAGCCAGAACTTCCGATTCAGTGGCGGGGGAAGACGTCAGACGGCAGACCGGAAGTCTTGCGCCCGGCGGTGCTTGCTGGGACTCGCAGTCCCAGCACCGAAGCGGGGCGCTCCGGCTAGGCTGAGCTGGGACTACAACTCCCAGCAGGCAGTGCTATGACCACCCCTTCTTCGGCCCCCTTGCCACAGCCCACCTGCCCGCCGCGGGTTAAGACTGGGAGGGCGCAGCGTGCTGCGAGGGCCGCCGCACATGCGCCTTGAGGGA
>NW_011495028.1:463793-468304 GCF_000754665.1 Bison bison bison
CAGGAGGCCCCGGCGGGCGGCGGTTGCAGCCCGCAGTCCGGGGACTGGGGGGACCAGTACTCTGCCGAGTGCGGCGGTGAGTGGGGGGCGGCGGGCGGGCGTCAGGGTTGCGGCGGAGTGCCGGCGCGGCTGGGCCGTAGGGGCTGCGGGCCTCGGCGCCGGTGCCGTCCGCCCTGGCCTCGCTGCAGCCGGCCGCGGCGTGTATCCCTGCGGGAGCCGGCTTCTCGAAATGTTGCACCAGGGCCGCTTCCCGCCGCTCGTACCCACGCAGCTGCGCGCCCTCCTCCTGAGGCCGCCTTGGGGAGGGCGGTGAATAGTGAAAAAAGCTGGCAGCATTCTCCCGAGGCCAGGGCGGGCTCTCTGCAGCCCTAGCAACTTTCCAAAGGGTGGAGGAGTAGATGGCAGGTGGCCCGTGGCAGCCTCAGTCTCTGCTCCGGCCCCCTGCGGGTGCTGTGTGAGCGAGAGAAGGAGCAAAAAGGACCAGACCCGTGCCCGGAGCAGGGATGTCTGGCTCATCTTAGATCTGGAAATAAGATTTCCTGACGTCCCTATTGAGGTTTTGTGTTATACATAGCCTCCGAGAATTTGATCCCTGGGAAAAAGGAGGGAACAGAAGAGTAACCTCATTTTATCTGTTCACTGACAGATGTTTAAGACTGACCTGTGATCTGTCAGGTGTCCCCAGAGAGTAAAAATAGCCCTGTGGGCTCCCATGTATGTCAGACATAGTGTGTGTGTCTTGGCACTGGGTCAGCTCATTCATTTAGGTTGGGCGCTACTGGTCTCAGTAGAGGCAGGGTACATATGTCCATTTTTTTCCCTGGTGCCTATAATGCAGGAGATCTGGGTTCAATCCCTGGGTTGGGAAGATACCCTGGAGAAGGGAATGGCTACCCACTCCAGTATTCTTGCCTGGAGAATCCCATGAACAGATGAGCCTGGTGGGCAACAGTTGTCCATGGGGTCGCAAAGAGTCAGACACAAGTGAAGCAACTAACACTTTCACTAAGTGGGTATTTTTACCTTTCAATCCCCTCCCTTCTCCTTCCTCTTTCCTCTTGGCCTGTGTGAGTTCCCTTGAGGTTTGCTTTTGAAACGTCGGGGTCTGCTTGACTCATAGGAGCTGGCTGGTTGGTTTTATGGCCTGACAGCAGTCTAGCATTGTTTACCTAGGAAGACGATAAGTATTTTTGGTTGAGATGAAATGTCGAGATTAGCACAGTGTGATTTCCTTTCACCACAATCTGACTTCCTTGAGGGAGTCTCACTCACTGAGGGTTATGTGACTTCTGTATTTTGTAGTAGGCCGTGGCCAGTAACAGCATAAATGCACAGTGGAAAGAGAATAGCTTTTACCTCTGTCACTTTCTGTGACTCTGATCAGGTTAATTGCCTGTCTTTGCATAATTGCCTCCTCTGTAAATTGAAGACTGTTCCCTAATGACAGGGTTTCCTTTTCTTCACAAGGATGTTGTGAGGAAAATGAGAAATAGCTGTCATGCACTTTTGCAGTGCTTGCTGTGTGCCAGGTGCTGTTTTAAGAACTTTAAGTTGGTGAGGCAATTCTCTTAGCCTGTTAGAGCCCTGGTTACTATGTCATTGGATGGTAGCTCCTTTTCTAGGAGGAGAAAACGGAGGCACAGTGAAATCATCACTTTCCTGAGGGCCCACAGTTGGACAGGGAGGAGCCCAGGTAGTCAGACTCCTGACAAAATTTGTCTGAAACACTCAGTGGTTATAATTAGGAAAACACATTTGTAATATTTATAGGCATATAGAAAGTAGTGCATAAACCTTCCCTTCCTTTCCCTCCTATATTCATATGGTGCTCACTGGCTAAAGGAGACCCTGATTCTAGGCAATGAAAGAGACAAATCAGTTTAATTATGAAATCAGTTGATTTTGTTGATCTAGGTGACACATTTCATTTTGTAGCATCAGGCTTATGCCAATGGCTAAGAGTCCTCATTGGAGCCAACTCTGACTTGCATTATGCTTTTCCCCCAAATGATAAATGTCAGTTTTCAGAACCAGGGCATTTGGAAGAATCCTGTTCATCCTCCATGCCTTCACATACAGAGCCTAATGGTCTCTGCTTCAGAGGATGAACAGAGGCTTTAAGCATTATTTAAATGTTTCTCTGTATCGCCTCCACGTAGTACTTATTTTTTCAGTCTTCCAGATAGCCTCCCCTGGGCTGACATGAATGTTCCAGTAGCAGCCGAAGTGGCTTGGCTGCTGCTGTTGTCACCTGGGAAGTAATTGCCAGGGTCAACTGCTTATGCTCTATGGGTCCCCAGGTGTTCCGGTTGGCGTTACTAGTGTTGTGTGTGACAGAAGCCCTCTCTTTTGTCATAGAAACTTGCCCAAATGTTTCTCATTTCTCCATCCTTGTCCTAGACAACCAGGTAGAAGCAAGTGAAACCTACCTTGATCCCTCTCTGTTCCAAGAAGAACAGATGTAGCAACAAATTCAGGATTTAGAGCGAGCCAGATCATAGCCTGAGGGGCTCATGCTCTGCATCCGAAGCTCCTAGATGATCAGTATCAGGTTTAAGCAAGTGTCAGGATCCAGAACTAATCAGTTATTCAAAATCAAGACGTGACCTCACCAACTATTAATCATGTCACTGGACTGTCCAGCCCCAAATCAAGCCAGCCCCTTTTCAGAGGCTTTACAGTGGCTTTTCAGAAGCCTTCCCACTACTGCTAGATATAAATAACTGAGTTGATGCCTGCATGAGCCTGAATCTGCACACCTTTGGATGAGCTGTGTACGTATTCTCTAAAGACAGAAACTTCAGTGACTGTAGGGCTGAGGAGAATGGCTGGTGGGAGCTATCGGTCTGGAGAGGACAGTGGCCGGAATCCAGGCCTCAGGGAGCAGCCTTGGGGAGCCCAGTTGCCCAGACGACAAGCTTGGATGGTCTCAGTGCCATGGGGCTCAGCCTGGCTTTCCTGTTCCCTAGCCCCCCTTCAACTTTTTCTCCTCTAGCACGTTTTTACATTTTGCATTTTGTTTGAATAGCATGTATAGCCTCAAACTTCTGATACTCTGTTTTCCTATGGTGAAAATCATCCTACTCTTTTAAAAAATGAATGCTGTAATGTACATATTTTTTTAAATAAAAGTAAATGCTCCTCCCCTTCCTTGTTATCTTTGCCCCGTTTGTAGTTTGGAATTGTGGGAAGAAAGGAACCGAAGTTTAGTCCTAATTCTTTCCTCTGGTTTTATACTTGTCAACACTGCATCCTTCTTTAACACAGTGCTTGACACTGAAGTAGGAATTATTTTTGTCTCCATTTTACATGGGGAAACTGAGGCAAAGAGAATGGTTACTCAGTAGAGAGTCAAGCCAGGGTTTGAACCTAGCCTATCTGTGAACTACTTGTCAGTAATATTTGCATATTAGTATAATTTGTGTGGGTTGCTTCAGTAGTGTCTGACTGTTTGCAACCCCATGGACTATAGCCTGGCAGTCTCCTCTGTCCATGGGATTCCCCAGGCAAGAGTACTGGAATGGGTTGCCATTTCCTTTTGCAGGGGATCTTCCCAACCCAGGGACTGAACCTGTGTCTCCTGTGTCTCCTGCATGGGCAGAAGTATTCTTTACCCCTAGTGCCACCTTCTTACTAATATTATTGATAAAGTCCTATGCCCTTTAGGTTTGTTTGTTGAGAGTTATACTCTTAGGTGGCTTGTCCTAGAATTTTATGTTTATGTATGTGCAGGATTGTTCCATTGAATCTGACATTTTGGACTGTAGAGGGGACTGGTCTGTTATTTAACTGAAAACCTGTCTGTATGCCTCCTGGATGCTCCTTAGTGTTGGAGGCGCTGGGGTCACAGCACAGTTGGCTGAGCTCCTCCCTGGAGCCTGTGTTCTGCCGGAATAAGGAATCAGCACGCACTAGGCCTGGGGAAAAGTACCTCCAGAAACAGAGTGCTGTGGGGATGCTTCTTTGAGAAGCCCTGGGAAGGCCTCTGCTAAGGTGATATGAGCAGAGACTCGGATGGAGTGAGACTTGGAGAAATCTTAAAAGTGTGTTAGTCGCTCAGTCCTGTCTGACTCTTTGTGACCCCATGAACTGTAGCCTTGCCAGGCTTCTTTTGCCTGGCATGGATTCTCCAGGCAAGAATTCTAGAGTGGGTAGCCATTCCCTTCTCCAGGGGATCTTCCAGGGATCAAATCCGGAAGACTCTTTACCATCTGAGTCATCGGAACTGCGGTATCCTTAACCTGACGCCCTGAAGTCACAGATCCGGTAAAGTAAGGTTTAGTTAAATTGTCACTTGTCCGCTGATTCAAGAAATCAGGTTTTCATTTCTGCTCTTCAGCTAAAGTTAAGCTGCATCTCATTCCAGTGCGGCATTCATCTGTATTAAATATGTCTTTACGTGTTCTTTATAGAAGGTCCAGCTGTATTTTAGTTAAAACGTATGCTCTTATAGTACTTGATTCAAAAATACTTTTGTTTTCCTTATTTGAAAATGTATTAATAGAACAGTA
>NW_011495028.1:469301-472384 GCF_000754665.1 Bison bison bison
AGGCTTCCCTGTCCTTCACAATCTCCCAGAGTTTGCTCAGACTCCTGACTATTGAGTTGGTGATGACATCCAACCATCTCATCCTCTGTCGTCCCCTTCTCCTGCCTTCAGTCTTTCCCAGCATCAGGGTCTTTTCCAGTGAGTTGGCTCTTTGCATCATGTGGCCAAATTATTGGAGCTTCAGCATCAGTCCTTCCAATGAATATTCAGAATTGATTTCCTTTAGGTTTAATCTCCTTGCTGTCCAAGAGCCTCTCAAGAGTGTTCTCCAGCACCACGGTTCAAAAGCATCAATTCTTCAGAGCTCAGCCTTCTTTATGGTCCAGCTCTACATCCATACATTACTACTAGAAAAACCATAGCTTTGACTAGATGGACCTTTGTCTGCAAAGTATTGTCGGCAAAGTAATGTCTCTGCTTTTTAATATGCTGTTTAGGTTTGTCATTGCCTTTCTTCCAAGGAGCAAGCGTCTTTTAATTTCATGGCTACAATCACCATGGTATTTGCAAATGGTATTTCCATACTCACTAGCTTTTTCCTGTAGAGCTGTTGTCATTAAGAATTACTTTTATCTTTTACAAGTTTCTGTATGCTGGTAGATGTGTTCTGCTTTGGGTGACCTGGTGGCTCAAACAGTAAACAATCTGCCCTCATTGCTAGAGACCCGGATTCAATCCATGGGTTGGGAAGATCCCCTGGAGGAGGGCATGGCAGCCTACTTCAGTATTCTTGCCTGAAAAATCCCGTGGACAGAGGAGTGTGGCGGGCTACAGTCCATGGAGTCACAGAGTCAGACACAACTGAGTGACTTAACACTTTCACACTTTCACTTTTGGATGACAAGGGTTATTTTTTTCCCCTCTGGATGCTGGCAAAAAATACATGGCCTGGGTTTTAAAATCTAACTGCATGGAGCATGACTACGGGAAGTGGCAGAGCACTTTCTCTATAAAAACTTTTCAAAAAGTGTCTTTTACAGTGTGTAGATACAGCTTGGCTTTTTTGCACTTGGTAAATATTTGGCTGACTGACCAACTTATACAGCATCTCCTTTTCATAATGTAGTGTTTCAAAGAGGACATCTTTTCTTTTTGTTTAAGCTTGTTATCTTGCAGACAGAATAAGTACAAAATTTATTAAAGCAGAATTTTAATACTTTTCACTTTGGGTTAATGCTTTCCAACATTTTCCATCTGCTGTCGTTTTTTTTTCACTTTTTATTGAAATATGACATATGCAGAAAAATGCTTGTATCACAAGTGTAAAGCTCCCTAAGTTTTCACAAACTGAGTAATGGATGTAACCAGACAGAACCCCAAACCAATACCTGCTATCTGTTCTTAAGCGAGTTGATAGTCTTATTCTGTGTCAGCCTTGTTTCACTGGGAAATATTTGCTGTAGCTTCATCTCTGATTCAGGAACTGGCACAGTGCATGGGCTCTGCTCGGGTGCCCGTGTTCTTCACATGGACACCCGGGGGTCCTGTGTCAGGAGGTCTGCCCTCTACTTGGCGCCACTTCCGCACAGGAGACCAGTTGACTTCTTTTGTGACTTTTTTCTGCCTGTGTTTGGGATGTTCTAAGTGACACCATGTTTCCTTGTCAATAATGGTTCCACATTACTGCCTAGATCTGCTTCAGCTTCCCAGTAGAGATGATGATGTTTGACAGTAGGTGTGGGCTTATGAACAAGTCTTCAGCTTGTAAAAGTACACCTTGAGCATCAGATGCATTTTCAGTCCAGCTTAAACTCCAGGCTAAATGATCAGCCTTTGTGGATAAGGCCCGCTGCCCTGTTGGTTGCCTGCAGCACCTGCCACGCTATTCTGTTTTTGAATTGGTGCTGCGTAATTTGCTTCCATGCTTCTTTTTCCATTCTGTGCAACTGACCAGCTCCTTTACATTCTGTACCTGTGTTAATACTTTCATGTGAGTTAATATGTGAGCTTCAATCAGATTATATTCATGTTTTGCTAAAAAGCCATTCTCTCTTTAAGATGGCTTTTGCAGATCCTTGTTCTAGAGGATTAATTATGTTGACTTTATAATCTTAATTCTCAGTGGGCAGCCTCTATTTTCAATTTGTTTTATGATAACTTACACATCTCAGGTAAGTAATCTCAGTAATTACACATTACTGATGAATAATATTAGAATAAAAGAAATATATAAATTCTTGAGAATTTCCCCAGTTACTACTTTTCCTGTTATTACAGTTTGAAAGAAAATACCACTTGGGACCCTCCAGGAAGTTAATATACAGCACCTCTGTTACCGAACCGAACTTGAGTCTGTTTGCCCATAGCACAGCAGAGCTGATCTGCTGATACTGGATTGTCATGAAGGAAAGCTCACTGTTTATTTGCAGGGCACCAAGCCAGGAAGAATGGCAGCTTATGCTCAAAAAACCCAAACTCTCCATAAGCTTTCAGGGAAGGGTCTTAAAGGCAACCTTTGGGATGAGAGTTATAGGCTGTGGATTTTCTTCTGATTGGTTGATGGTGAGGTAATTAGGTGATGTTTTGAAAATCTTAATCATCAGCCTTCTGGTCCAGCCAGCCTGGGGCTACAGGCTTGTGGTCAGCAGGCAGTCACCATCCTCCACCTGGGTGGGCTCTCTGCTTCTGCAGAACATCTCCAAGATATGCATCAGATTGTTATATATATCCCTTCAGGAGGAACTTGGACTTTTATTGCTGAACTATTATTTAAGCTACTTTTCTTGCTTTGAATTGACGCTTTTGAATTATGGTGCTGGAGAAGACTCTTGAGGATCCTTTGGACAGCAAGGAGATAAACCAGTCAATCCTAAAGGAAATCAGTCCTGAATATTCATTGGAAGGACTGATGCTGAGGGTACAGTACTTTGGCCATTGATGTGAAAAGCCAACACATTGGAAAAGACCCTGATGCTGGGAAAGATTGAGGGCAAGATGAGAAGGGGGCCTCAGAAGATGAGATGGTTGGATGGCATCACTGACTCAGTGGACATGAGTTTGAGCAAACTTAGGGAGATAGTGGAGAACAGAGAAACCAGTTGCTATAGTCCATGGGGTTGCAGAAAGTTGGACACAACTTAGCA
>NW_011495028.1:473761-477934 GCF_000754665.1 Bison bison bison
AGGAAGAAATTTTCAGGAAATTTTCAGGAAAGAACCAGCAGTTTTAGCCTAGATGTATATACTAACATTTCACAGTCATTCTGTGAACTGTATACATTATGTCCATTCCTCACAATTGCCGTATGAGGGTGTGTGGTGGTACTCATTGCTGTTTCACAAATGAGGAAACTGAGGCTAAGAGAAATTCAAGAGAAATCCTGCACAAAGTCAGACAGCCAATTAGGCATCTAATCTGAGTCATCCTGTGCTCTGAACCACTCTGTTACTTTGCTGCCAAACTAATCACATTTGAAGCCAGGGAAAGAGTAGATTTAAATATTAAAAGAAGAGCTGGTTCTTTGAAAATACAGACATTAATTAGGCACTAATTTAGCAAGGCTAGTCAAGAAAAATGAGAAGAAACCAGTGCAGCCGGCCCTTGAACAACATGGGTGTGAACTGTGCAGGTTCACTTACACGTGGATTTTTTTTCAGTAGGAGATGCTATGGTGCCACATGATCTGTGGGGTAAATGCGATTGTGGAACTGCGGATTCGGAGGGCTAACTATAAGTTATACACAAATTTTTAACTGCGTGGAGAATCAGTACCCCTAACCCCTGTGTTGTTCAAGGATCGACTGTATTTCCCTTTAGGAATCATTGTAACTCCGTGTACCTTTATGACAAAGATGTAGAACAATTGTAAGAAACAATTATAAAATCCCTCCTCAGAAAAAGGTAAATTACCAAGTTTATTTTCCCTCTGCCTCTTAAATATCTTGTCTCCATCAGAGTCAGCTCTTTCCTTCTCATTGAACTTAAGCTTCCTAAGCTTTCTTAGAGATCTACCTGCTTAATCATCCACCACTTATGATTATCAAATTTATACCTGTAGCTCTCTCTTTCTCTGAAATCCCCTACTACACACAAGACAGCTCCTGCATCTCACGAACACTTGCTTAAGCTCAGAGGTAGCGCTTTACTCCCTCTAAAAGCACTCTTCCTCCTAAACTCCCAACTTCAGTTCCTGGCACAGCTCCGAATCTCTAGCTGCACAGACTGGGAATAATGCCTCTTTCCTCCCCCCGTGCCCAGTTTTACTCAAAAAGCCTTGTCCTTTTTACTTCATATCTCTTTAGACCATGACCCTCTTTTAACTCAGTGGCCTCTACGTATGTTGGGACTTTGCTGCTTTTTAACTGGTCACAGCCTCCGCCTGGCCTTCCCGCTCCAGTCTCCAATCCTCCTGTCACCACCATCAGTGATCTTCCTGCTGAAGCTTTCTGTGGCATCTTAGTATTAAAGAGGAAAGGAAATAAATGAACTGGATACTAAACTTGAGAAACTAGAAGAGGAAATAAGGGAAATTGCAGGACTAAAAAAAAACATAGCCAGAATAAATGAATTAGAGCAACACTAAAATTGGTCAATAGATCCAAGAGCTGCATCTTCAAACAATAAAGTAGATCAATCTGAGAAGGCTAACATGTAAATAGGGAGCAGATGCAACTGTGTGTAATGAATGAGGGATATGTGCACCACTGGAGAAGCCATTAGATTTAAGAGACAACTGCATAGAAATCTCTGCTAATAGGTTAAAAATATGAAGCAATAGAGAAATATCCAGAAAAATGATGTAGAAGAAAAAAATGAGATTGTGTAATGTGTTTTGAGAATATTTCTGCAGTAATCACAATTCAATTACTTGTATGACCTAAACAATGAGGAAAACAGACATTTCCTAATTTCATGGAAATCTATAGCATTTAAATACAACTAGGTTATTATTCCACTCCAGTACTCTTGCTTGGAAAATCCCATGGACAGAGGAGCCTGGTAGGCTGCAGTCCATGGGGTCACTGAGGGTCGGACATGACTGAGCGACTTCTTTCACTTTCCACTTTGATGCATTGGAGAAGGAAATGGCAACCCACTCCAGTGTTGTTGCCTGGAGAATCCCAGGGACGGGGGAGACTGGTGGGCTGCTGTCTATGGGGTCGCACAGAGTCGGACACGACTGAAGTGACTTAGCAGCAGTAGGGTTATTACTAGAAGATAGTTGACTCCATAGTGAATTAAATATTTTTAGATTAAAGAACAAATTTAACCTCCTAGGCCAGACAACTCTAGTTACAACTAGAACAAACTATTTTCCTATCACAAACCTTACCAAACCACCAAAACCACTGATGCCAGAATCCGATAAAGTTGGGGAGTGGGGGAAGGAAAGAAAGCTGTTAACATAGTTATAAAAATCCTAAGTGAAATATTAGTAAACTAAAGCCAGCAAATAAAAGAATAATCTGCCTTGATCAATTAGTTTATTCTAGAAGTACAGAAGAGTGTTCAACTTTGATCACTTGATAGATCAAAGGAGAAAAATCATACGATTAGCATAGAGAAATATCCAAAAATCACCTGATAAATTTCAGTCAGCTTTCCAGATTTAAAATTTTTGGTGAAGCGGAGAATTCTTCCTTTATATGGTAAAATATATCAATCTCAAAATAGCTACATAGAGCAGCTTCCCCCTGGATGTTTAAAAATGTTAAATGAAAAAGAATTATTGTCAGAAGTTGAGGAAATTCTGGGTCATCAAATGACATGTTAACGTCAAGAATAATCTGGGGTGCCTTTTATCACTAGTGTTGAGCACTTTGGGGAGGTTTTATCCAGTACAATAAGATGCTAAGTGAGTAAATAGTAAAAAGACTTTGATATAATTATGTGTAGTTGATATAGTGATCCACTGTAAGACATTAATAGAGCAGTTAAAATTTCAATAATGTGGAGGTAAAATATTCACCTCTAGTCAATTAAGAAGACAAAAGATTGACAGCAGGCTGTGTCTCTGCCTGGACTGCTCTCCCAGTCCTGCCAGTCTCCCATGGGCCTTCACCTGTCAATCCTTAACTTTGTTCGGATCTGCCTTCACTGTCAAGCTCCGGGAGTTGGTGATGGACGGGGAAGTCTGGCGTGCTGCAGCCCGTGGGGTCGCAAAGAGTCAGACACAACTGAGTGACTTTTACTTTCACGTAAATCATCTCAAAGATTTTTTTAAAAAAGAAGTCTAGAAATATATCCCTGGAGAAGGAAATGGCAACCCACTCCAGTATTCTTGCCTAGAGAATCCTGTGGACAGAGGAGCCTGGTGGGCTGCCATCTATGGGGTTGCATAGAGTCAGACACGATTGAAGTGACTTAGCATGCGTGATGCATTGGAGAAGGAAATGGCAACCCAGTCCAGTATCTTGCCTGGAGAATCCCAGGCACAGGGGAACCTGGTGGGCTGCCGTCTATGGTGTCACACAGAGTTGGACACAACTGAAGTGACTTAGCAGCAGCAGAAATAGGTTCCAGTGTCTAAATGTCTTATAAAGGTGGCATTCAACTGAAATGATAATTTCATAAGTGGCCCTGAAGCAACTTGCTAACCATTTGGAAAATAGATAATTAGAAATTATTCCCTGTATCTTAGACCAGAATAGATCACATGACTTACAAATTAGCAAAGGACATACGCAATTTGGACTTCCCTGGTGGCTCAGTGGTACAGAACACACCTACAAATGTAGGAGGTGTGGGTTCGATTCCTGGGTAAGGAAGATCCCCTGGAGAAGGAAATGGCAACCCACTCCAGTATTCTTGCCTGGGAAATCCCATGGACTTTGTGCCTGGCAGGCTACAATCCATGGGGTTGCAAAGAGTCAGACATGACTTAGCGACTAAACAACAACAACAACATGAATTTACAAAGAGATACAAATGGCCAATAAATCAAAAGGTTACTCTTACTAGTACTGTGTTCAGTTTGGGAAAGGTGAAAATAATGGCAATACTCTAGAGAGAGATAGTGATGCTATACACTGCAAACAGGAATGAAATTACTTTTAAGTATTGGGATGGAAATGGAGCAATATAATGGAAAGTGTTAGAATTTTTGCCTCAGCAATTACATGTGTTATACTTTAATTGCCCAGTTGGGTAAATTTGCAAAAAATATAGCCCAAGGATACTCGCTGAAACAGTATCTATATTAAGGAAATAAGAAAGGACATCTTAAGTATTCAATGTGAGGAGTGTGGTTAAATTCTATGCAATGGAATGCTGTATAGCTGTTTTAAATTGTATAGATGTTTATTTGTTGAAACTGAAAAGAATCCCACAGAGTGGAGGGATTGTTGGAATACAGC
>NW_011495028.1:478034-480366 GCF_000754665.1 Bison bison bison
AATGTGTGTGCAGTGCTTTAGCACAGTGCTCAGTGGGTGGTAAGTTCGCAAATTGTACCTTTTTTAAAAGGTAGGAGAGAGAGGTTATAAATTAACGCATACTCAACTACTGATTAACAAGCATTACTGCTTCTTCATTCTTGTCAGACTAAAGTCTTTCTCTGGGTCCATTACTTACCCTAGTCTGACCACTTACCTTTTAAACTCATATTTTTTTATTTTCCAGCAGCAGCTCCCTCCTAGCTAGGGTTGTCAGCCCACTGCCCCTTTGCATTTGCTTGCCATTGTCTTTTTGTATACCACTCCTCCTGCCTGGAATACTCCTCCCCTTTCTGCACCCCAGTCTGAACCCATCCATCCTTGAAACCCCTCTGTGCTTTGTGAGACTTAACATTCCGGCTTCAGTCTCTGCTCTCCACCAGGGCTCAAGTGAGAATTCAGCTAAATTGGTTCATGTGGTTCCTTGAACATGACTGCTGAATTAGAGCACATTTAAAAAAATAATTTATTGAAGCAAAATTCACATAACAAAAAGTTAACCATTCTCTAGTGGACAAGCTCGGGGTGTTTAGTACACTGGTTAGTGCAGTTACCCTAAGACATGTCCCATCATTCCAAGGTAAACTCCTACGGCATTCCCCTCCAAGGCACAGGCTGTGTCTGTGGATTTTCCTATTCTGGGTATTTCATATAAACGGAATCATACTCTACGTGACCTTTTGTGTCGAGTTCCTTTCACTTAGGTTTTGCTTTGGAGGTTCTTACATGTTGTAATACGTATCAGGACTTCATTCATTTTTAAGGCTGAATAATATTCCGTTGTATATATGTATCCCAGTTTGTTTATCCATTATCTGTTGATGGACATTTAGGCTGTTTCCACCTTTTGGTTATTCTAAGTAGTGCTGCTATGAATATGTGCTTATGTGTACTTGTTAGAGGCCCAGGAGTCACTTTGGGGTATGCTCCTAGGAGTGCAGTAGTGGGACCAGATGGTAATTCTGTGTTTAACTTTCTGAGGAACCACCCAACTCTACAGTGATCACACCATTTTACATCCCCATCAACATTGCACAAGGATTCATTTCTCTATCTTTGTCAGCACTTGTGATCTCCCATTTTAGAAAATTGTACCTATCCCAGTGGGTGTGCAGTGGTACCTCACTGATTCGTATTCACTAATTAGTAATGATGTAGAGCATCTTTTCATGTACTCACTGCTTGTATATCTTTGGAGAGTTGCCAATTCAAGTCCTTTGCTCATTTTTAAATAGGATTGTCCTTTTTTTTGTTGAATTTTACAAATTTTTTTATATTCTAGATACTAGACCCTGGGTACATATCTTTTAAAAATTTTAAATTTATGTATTTAGTTTTTCTGTTGCGTGGAGTCTTCATTGCTACACGTGGGCTTTCTCCAGTTGTGGTGAGTGGGGGCTCCTTTCTGGTTGTGATGTATGGGCTCCCGGGCAAGGGCTTCAGTGGTTGCAGTACATAAGCTCAGTGGTTGTGGCTCCCAGGCTCAACAGTGTGGGCTCAGTTGTGGCAAATGGGCTTAGTTGCCCTGTGGCCTGTGGAATCCTTCTGGACCAGGGGTAGAACCTCTGTCCCCTGCACTGGCAGGCAGATTCTTAACCTCTGGAATACCGTGAAATTTCCTTAGCACATACCTTTCAACATCAGGTCTTCCTGGCTTAACTTTGCTCTTCTCTTGGTGACTTTTTTTTAACCTCTCGTTCAGTTCCGTTCAGTTCAGTCACTCAGTCATGGCCGACTCTTTGCGACCCCATGATCCGCAGCACGCCAGGCCTCCCTGTCCATCACCAACTCCCGGAGTCCACCCAAACTCACGTCCATTGAGTTGGTGATGCCATCTAACCATCTCATCCTCTGTCATCCCCTTCTCCTCCTGCCCTCAGTCTTTCGCAGCATCAGGGTCTTTCCCAGTGAGTCAGCTCTTCCCATCAGGTGGCCAAAGTATTGGAGTTTCAGCTTCAACATCAGTCCTTCCAATGAACACCCAGGACTGATCTCCTTTAGGATGGACTGGTTGGATCTCCTTGCAGTCCAAGGGACTCTCAAGAGTCTTCTCCAACACCACAGTTCAAAGCATCAATTCTTCACGCTCAGCTTTCTTCACAGTCCAACTCTCACATCAATATATAACTACTGGAAAAACCATATCCTTGACTAGACGAACCTTTGTTGGCAAAGTAATGTCTCTGCTTTTTAATATGCTATCTAGGTTGGTCATGACTTTCCTTCCAAGGAGTAAGCTTCTTTTAATTTCATGGCTGCAATCACCATCTGCAGTGATTGTGGAGCCCCCAAA
>NW_011495028.1:480466-510350 GCF_000754665.1 Bison bison bison
TGGGACCAGATCCCATGATCTTAGTTTTCTGAATGTTGAGCTTTAAACCAACTTTTTCACTCTCCTTTTTCACTTTCATCAAGAGGCTCTTTAGTTCTTCACTTTCTGCCGTAAGGGTGGTGTCATCTGCATATCTGAGGTTATTGATATTTCTCCCGGCAATCTTGGTTCCAGCTTGTGCCTTTTCCAGCCCAGTGTTTCTCATGATGTACTCTGCATATAAGTTAAATAAGCAGGGTGACAGTATACAGCCTTGACGTACCCCTTTTCCTATTCGGAACTAGTTTGTTGTTCCATGTCCAGTTCTAACCATTGCTTCCTGACCTGCATACAGGTTTCTCAAGAGGGAGGTCAGATGGTCTGGTATTCCCATCTCCTGAAGAATTTTCCACAGTTTATTGTCATCCACATAGTCAAAGGCTTACCATAGTCAATAAAACATAAATATATGTTTTTCTGGAATTCTCTTGCTTTTTCGATGATCCCACGGATGCTGGCAATTTGATCTCTGGTTCCTCTGCCTTTTCTAAAACCAGCTTGAACATCTGGAAGTTCATGGTTCACATATTGCTGAAGCCTGGCTTGGAGAATTTTGAGCATTACTTTACTAGTATGTGAGATGAGTGCAATTGTGCGGTAGTTAGAACATTCTTTGGCATTGTCTTTCTTTGGGATTGGAATGAAAACTGACCTTTTCCAGTCCTGTGGCCACTGCTGAGTTTTCCAAATTTGCTGGCATATTGAGTGCAGCACTTTCACAGCATCATATTTTAGGATTTGAAATAGCTCAACTGGAATTCCATGACCTCAAGTAGCTTTGTTCTTAGTGATGCTTCCTGAGGCCCACTTGACTTCACATTCCAGGATGTCTGGCTCTAGGTAAATGCTGCTAAATAGTAGGTGTCCCATGTTAGAATCTTAACCACTGTGTGTGTTGTTGCAAGGACAATCACTGGTGGGTGTGTAAGATTCTGGGAAACTATAAAATGTTACCCACTTGTAAAGATTTTGAAAGATGGGATGCTCCTTTTAATGTTGTTTATGTTTATCATTTTTTTTGTTTTGTTTTGTGGATTCTTCACATTGCAGTGCATAGTTAAGTGCTTAAGAGCCATAAGTCTAAAGTGAGGAGAATAACAAGGACTGTTTGCTTTTCAGAGTCATCCTTTTTGAATTTCCATGACTCCGACTGTGAACCCAAAGGATCACCACCCTGTGACTCTCTGCTTTCCCTTAACACTGAAAAGATTCTGGTATGTATCTTTTGTGCCTCCTGTTTTGGAAACACAGTGATACTAGTTCTATAAGGCAGAGATGGCCTCTGTTTATCAACCAGGTGTTGAATTGAGTTGCATAAAATAAAGATAGGTCATCTGTTGTTTATTCACACTGAATCATTATGTCTTATGACTTGGACCTAGGACTTTTTACTTTTAAGTTCCAAGGAATAAAAAATAAATAACTTTATTTCTAGGCGCCTTATGATTTGCAGGTGTAGTATAATCTTATTTTTCTAGCCTTGCCTGTGTATCTTTTATGTCTGTTTTTTATCAGTACCAACTAAATGGTACAAGACACCGCTCCATTCCGGAGATGAGCGCCTGGCACTGTGTCCCTGTCTGTGCGTGTGTGTCCCCCTGCAGCCCAGCTGCCTCAAGGCGCAAGGGTTATTTGGTCACACTTAATTCTGTGAGGCTGTTCTCCTTGCAGTGCCCAAGGTTAACATTTTTCCTCCAGACCTTTTCCTTCAACATCCACATAGATTGTTTGCTTCTTTTGCTTCAGAATTTCCCTTTAGTATACTCTTTATTTTCCAGACAAAGCTCTGTCTTTTTATGGAAGAACTGCAGAATATGGGTAGAAATTGCAAGCTAGTGAATGGTCAACTGATTATACCTAAATCATTGCATAGCCATCAACTTGATATAGAAAAAAACATGTCCAAAACTGGAGCGGGCTAACTTGTGAAGTAGTGAGTAACCATCACTGAAGACATTTGAGTAGAAACTGGTTAATCCCCGTCTTGGAGAAGCAATTAGATTATGAGTTATTAGGGACCTTCTCACTGACTCAAATATTAGCTACTAGTTGCATTTCAGTTTAAGATGGCACTAGCTAGAAACCTATGGGAGAAAACTTATTAATCTAGGCCTTTTGTTTTCCCTAGGTTGAAAATATGGGAGTTAAACTATTCATTTATCTGTTAATTTTTCAGGTATTTATTTTGTACCTGTTTGTGCCAAGTGTTGTGCTAAATAAGTACTTAGCCAGAGAATGGTAAGCCCAATAACCTTGGCCCCAGGACTTAGGGCTCCTTTAGCTACTAATCAAATAATTATACAAATAAATATAGAAGTACAGTTGTGCAAATATATGAAGGAAAAATAAAGGGTCTGTATTCCTGAAGATATCAGGGAAACCAGGCAAGACAGCTTTCAGGATTTGAAAGATAAGTAGGGACCTGAAAGGTGGATTAAAATTAACCTACTAGCAGTGTGGGGCTTTGTGTTTAAACTACTCTGATAATAGCTGCCCACTTTGTCCACAGGAGATATCTATAGGTGTGATATTAGAAGTGGGAGAGATTCTTTTTTGATCAGGAAGATAATTTGTCCATATTACACTTTTCTTGCCCACTTCTGTTATAGAGTAAAATAAAAACACTTTAAACTCAGATCTGCTCTTCAGTATGAATATATATATATTTTAAATACCCGTCCGCGCAGTGCGTGCCACTGTGCGGCTGTGCGCGCCCCCGCCCGGCTGTGCGCGCCCCCATCGTGGCTCCGCTGTGCGCACTTCAGTATATTCAAGAGGTTTCTTGGTAAATAATTTATTTTCATGAGATTTCATTTCTGTTTTCATCCCATCTTTTTCATGAAGGCTTGGCAAATGGTAGACCCTCATTGAATACTGGATGAAATAATAAGGTTTTTAAAGTATTAAAAAGCCTTGTTCATGGCCTGGAAAATCCCATGGATGGAGGAGTCTGGTAGGCTGTAGTCCATGGGGTCGCTAAGAGTCGGACACGACTGAGTGACTTCCCTTTCACTTTTCACTTTCATGCATTGGAGAAGGAAATTGCAACCCACTCCAGTGTTCTTGCCTGGAGAATCCCAGGGACGGGGGAGCCTGGTGGGCTGCCGTCTATGGGGTCGCACAGAGTCGGACACAACTGAAGCGACTTAGCAGCAGCAGCATAGACTGCTTTCCTTGACTCTACACAATTCATTTATTAGAGAAATGTTTTACACCTGTGTGTTTGTCTGTGAGCAGGTGGTAAGGAGGAAGGACTTGTGTCTGGTCCCGGCTGGCCGTGCATGCAGCGCTGTGCTGTCCTCACGCATTGTCCAATCTGTCGCTTCAAAAGAAACGGAACCTGGTTCCCTTGTATGGAAGCTCCCAGCTGTGGAGCAAAGCAAGAAGGAGCTGACAGAGTTCCTCTCTAGCCATCAAGGTTTTACTGAAGAAATAAAGTGTAAATGTTCCCAAAGGAGTAGAGTTCTTTTTCATTTTGTTTGGGGTCCTGAATGGAATGAAGTCCCAAGTCCTCTGAGGTGGGATGCTTTTCTGAGCTGTATCTTCTAACTTATGTTCTAACCAGAGGTAGCTTATTCTTGGCCTGTTTTGTAGGCAAACCAAAAACCACTCTGTATCTGAACATCAGTCTGGACTTCAAGAGTGTAGGGAAAATAGGTGGAAATGCCTGTTATTCTGTAGAGTCAGTGAAGCCCAAGAGATTGCGGCTAATGAGAGCCAATCATTAGCTAAAGAGCATACCCATCAGTCAGAAGAGTCACCCATGGGGAAATATTTGACTGTCATACCTGCCTGTAGGCATTGATATGGTAGATTTAAAACAAAAAAAAAAAGAGGAATTCAAATAATTGAGATGTCACTGAGTTCTGATCCTGAAGTTTTGCCAAAAGCAACATCTTTATAGTTTCATCCTAGCTTTTCCTGTCTATATTGTGTTCAAGTTTTAATCGTATCTTAGACGAATCTGATATGAAGTTATCATTGTAATCTGTGTCCTGTAGGCTAAGCATATCATACCATAGCATCGACAGTAAAACCTTCTGACAAAGTGACGGCTGTTTGCATCATCAGATATGATTTGTCTCCAGAGCACAACAGAGCCATCATTTTGTATGTTGGACCATTACTGCCTGTAAAATCACTCCACTTACTAAATTAACTCTACTTTGTTTTCCCCTAGTTTCCACTTTTACTTTAGCTGTTATGCCAAGTGTGCATATGTGTGTCTGTGTGATTTCTTGTACTGTGTCAGGCAGGATGGTTATGTTCATTGCCTGCTATGCATTGTTTTAAGCGCATCTTACTTCTTGGTCAGGTTTTACTGGCCCTATTATGGTGTCATCCCTGTACAACCTGTGTCTCTTACTTCTAAAGAGTTCTTTACAGTTTACAAAGCAATGTTCTGTTATCAAGCCACTTTGGAGACCAGTCACTAGAATCTGATCTTTGTAATGTGATCGACGTCATTGAATAGTCTGTGGAGGGAGCTTTGAAACAGCCAGGAAGATGAATCCTCATGAAAGTAAAAAGATAGATGTTCCTGGAAATCGAAAACCACTCAGTCGGTCACAGCACAAAATGTGTCTTAAAGTACATCATTGATATGACTGAATGTCAGTGTTTTCTTGCTTCCATATAAATTAAATGTAACTTTAATTGTTTTAAATACAGGTTTCACTGTAAGTTTCTCTTCATTTAAGATAAGCTAAAATGTATGTTTGTCTTTATTTCAGAGCCAGGCCAAGTCTATTGCTGAACAAAAGAGATTCCCATTTGCTACTGATAATGACAGCACAAATGAAGAATTAGGTGAGGCTTGACTTGGGGACTTTTCTTGCGACATTTGCCTAGAATTTATGATTAGATGTAGAGTGGTTAGGCAGGGTGGTGAGGCAGAAAGGACACAGAGCCTGGCTCTGCCAGCATGAGCTGTTTGATCTTGGGTAGGGCATTCAGCCTTTGTCAGGGTTTGATGTTTATTATGTCATAAAATAAAAGGTCTGGATGGAATCAGTGTTTCTATGGAAATTAATTATGGTATGAGTTCTAACGAGCTATTAGCATCCATTAAAAGATTATTTGTATACTGTCATCAAATATGAACAACATAGAAGTGAAAGCAGAAGAGAACCACATCTCATTTAGTCTTCTGTGTCATAACGTAGCTAGGCTTGATTAGTCTTACTCATGGGGCCAGTCAGTTATTGTTGGTCCAGACTCGTGGGTATAGAAGATTGAGCTCATTCTGATCTGCAAATGGGTCATGCTGTTTGGCTTGTTCAAGGCGTGTCTTGAAACAGCCTGGTTTCGCCAGTGTCTGATATGCTTTGGGTGTGTCTCCATCATTGCCTAATCAGCTCACACTTGAGGGAGTGGAAGCAAATTGAATATAGGACTGAAGAGTGCAGTTGGACAGATTTCACAGAAGGGTGTGCTCCTGGTAGCCCAAAGCACCTGAAGAAATTTTTCTGTCTGATTTACACATAATTATTTTTATCCTTTCTGCTGCCATATCCATTTTATGTTAAGGTTGAGCACTATTTTGAAAATATTAACCACCTTTTATTTATATTCTTTGAGTAAGCTTTGAGAATTACCCTTTAAGGCATCACAAATTTGGTCTCCTTTGTAATCCTTGAATTTGATTCAATCTTATATTCATTTATTAAATAATGAATTAAGAGTGTAAAATGTGCCAGGCCTGTCCTATGCTCTAAGAGTAATCCTAGTACATCCTGGGATAGTATAGGCTCCAAGCTGGTTTAGGATCTTCTGAACGTCAGTATTTATTTTTTTTTGGAAAAATGACCTCTGTAAGCATACATGTTGCAAGGAGATGTGGAATTGCTGGTTAATAACAATTTCTGGGAGATTCCATTTATCCTAGTTTTCTCTTTATGTCTTTGAGCTCCCATAACTAAATTTAGATCCTAGTAGTAATTTTTTTGTACAAGATTTAGATTACTTTTCAATGCATATATATGTGCTAGTCATGTCCAACTCTTGTGACCCCATGAGCTGTAGCCCACTGGGCTTCTCTGTCCATGGAATTTTACAGACAAGAATACTGGAGTGGATTGCCGTTTCCTCCTCCAGGGGATCTTTCCAGCCCTGGGATCGAACCTATGTCTCTTTATGTCTCCTGCATTGGCAGGCAGATTCTTTATCACTGGGCTACCTGAGGGTTTCTCAAAAAAAAAAAATCTACTTTTAGATGGAAAGATTTGAGAGCTGCATTTGATTTTATTTGAAAGGAGTTCAACACCTTGGCCATGAATAGCAATTTAAGCAAGTTCCTAAATGTAATATTTATCTGCTAAAGCTGTATTTGTTTTTATGGGTCACATTCATTTGTTCATTCAATAGATACTCACTGATTATGAGAAGGTAGAGAGGAAATTCTGAAATTTTTAGATCTGAAAGAATGTAAGAAAATTTTCCACAGGCTTGTTAAGCAAGACCCAGAGAGAACAATTTCCCCGTGGTAACACAGCTGGTGAGTCACAGGGTGAGAGTCTGAGCCCAAATCTTGGCTTTCTAAAGTATCTTCCTGCACTCAAAAAAAAAAAGTTTCATGTTTTAGTCCCTGTTCATCCAGTCATCAAGGGATTCACACCATCTTTCAGTCCAGCCCAGTGTGCAGTAGTTTCCATGCAGCCTTGATTTTTCTCGGGGTAGCATGTTGGTTAGGATGGTGGGTCCTAGAGCCAGGCAGCCTGCTTCCTGGTCTCACTGCGTGTTGTCTTTCAGCAGTTTAAATGCTTCACTTCCTTGTCTGCCCATGAGGATGACAGTTGTACCTAGCTCACTGCAATTAAACAGTAATTGAGTTCCAATACGTGTAAATGGTTAGTATTGTGCCTGGCACCTAGTAAGAATATAGTGCATGTTACTATTATTGTTATTGTTATTTTTACTACTAATGCTCCTGATTCCCACCAAAGAGGTCTCTGGCTAGCCCATAATCTGCTACAACTATCTGAATAGTATCCACTCCTGTTATTCTGAATATGAGTTTGACTTTAATTATCTTTTCAAAGAAATTAGGATGAAAACAGACCTCTTTTCATGTTGAAGAATGCATCCCAGAGCTCTTGTATTATTATGATGCTCAGTGTTTTGAACTTTACTTTTCTGAGGTTAGTTATAAAATCTCTTTCTGCATTTAATGTATTTACTACTTTTTACTGTCAGGGAATTTAAACTGAATGACATTAAAAGTTTCAGTTGCCCATCTTCTTGAACACTTGTGTCCTTAAACTAGAGGGTCACAATAAAGCTTTTTTTTTTTTGCAAAGAAATAGATCAAATAAGATCAAATATTGAATTAAGAATATAATTTTTCAGAAATATTTGGGGCTTTAGGGAATTAGGGCAAATATTGCAGGTGGAAATATATTCTAGAATATTAAAATTTATTGGGTTTTTTTTTTGGACAAGTGAAGTTTAGTCAAAATACTGCCATGTTTTAACAGGTTGTCCTGACTCTAACTTCAAAATACCACTGACATAAGCAGTTTGATTAAAAACTGTTATGATCTTTAGAGTATATTTTGAGTAATGTTTTGACTGTGTTTTGAATAGAAGAGCTAGGGAAAAGACTGCAACTGCATACTGCAGTGGTGTGAATTATACCTACAGTTAAGCATTATGTTAATGCTTATATAATACTATGGTAATTGGAACCTCTCTTTTTGTTCTTAGTAGGTAATTGGCAGTAAATTGAGCACCTGCAGATATTGAGATATGTGATGCTCTTTGTTTATTTCTTCTAATGTTCATAGTAAAGTCACATTGCCATGTTATATGGATATTATGCAGGCTTATTACTAGCTCTTTTGAAATATAGGTAGGAAATACCATAAAGATTATTTGGTATTTGAAACCGAGTGATGGGCTTAGACAAAGATAATTGCTTTTTGCAGGCAGATGTTTTATAGATGGCTTTAATAATTTAAACCTAGATAGAACTAGACTGACTAGCAAATACCAAATGGCAGGAGAATTCAATTACATCTCATTAACTCTAAGTTTCCTTTAACTGCTTCTAGTCCTTGGAGCTGCCTTTTAAGATTTGGTAGAGAATTTAGTTGCCTATTTCGGTCTGAAATCCTTTATTCATTCCTTTAATGTTTCTGTCTTCTTTATCCCAGCTATTGCGTATGTGCTGATTGGCAGTGGTCTCTATGATGAAGCAATAAGACATTTTTCAACAATGCTTCAGGTAATTTTTCTTCTTAATCATATAATTGCAAGTTTATAGTAATGACAAAAATATGGACTTATGTGTAACTAAAGTGCTGCAATAAATCATAGATTTTAAGATTTTACAAGAAAGTAAAGGAAATCAGCCCTGACTGAGCCCTTTCTTGGTGGTGCAGGCCTCATAACATGCTCTCATTGAATCTTTGCAGCGTTACTTCATTTTAAAGGAGATCAGGCAATTTGCTTGTAGTCTCCCCACCATCAACAGGCAGAGATGAGATTCAAATGCAAGTTTCAGAAAGATAAACATTAGCTTCAGTTCATTTTACTGTCTACCTTGATATCTCTCATGAGATGCAGACACTGGAAATTCTTGGAATTATGGATGTTTACTCTCTGTGCAGGTGCTGATCTGCATGGTTAAGTCCACTCATGGATTTGTTTCTCACCGTAAAGTATAAGACCCTTCAGTAGGAGCATTGGACCTCTGCTTACTGATGGCTGTGTTAAAGTCTGGTTCAGACCAAGTGCTTAAATACCTCAGTATAAGAGCTGCATAGGAGACCTGTAAAATGCAGCCTGACATTATTGTCCATATATCTTGGGTCATTATTTAACTGTATTCTGGTAGATGCTTGGCCATTATCCATTATCTATTCAGGACGGTCAAGTAAGATTAGAAATACCTGAGTTCTAATCTATCTCTGCTGCTCACTAGAAAGTTATTTAACCTCCTGGATTATGGGCACAATAATAACTACCTCCAAAAACATTCTAGTTCAGTTTAAATGAAGTATCTTTAAAAAGTACTTTACTAGATGCCTGGCACATATAGTAAGTGCTCAGTTAATTTCAGCCACTCAAAGTACCATTCTGGCTTATTCCTCTGTGCTAATACAATAAGAGCCAGTAGACAGTTTAAAATTCAGCAGGCTGATTACATTTTAAAATTTCAGTTTTGAAAATTTTGCTCTTCTTTTCTCTTTTCAAACATAGAATTAATTATGTTGATAACTTAGTCTTCACTCTCAAATAATCAATAAGATGTTTTTATAGTTATTACTTTAAATTCCTTGCATCTAACCGGCTGTGTGTTTGAGTGGTCATATGGGATAATATTCTTCAGTGGAGTTTAAAGTACAATGGGTAGATTATAAAGTTTTAAAAATCATCCTTTTGTTTAGCATTGCAATATTTAAAAAGGTAAGAAAGCACTGGTTTGAAAGGGGAGCTTTGATACATTTATAAGAGCACATACCAGTTAATTTATGATAGCAACCAGGAGATAGCAGTTTGAGCTTGCAGATGTCTTACCAGTTCATTCAGCTTTTTGAAAAATATTATCTGTCTAGTTGAAGGTAACACAACAATGTTAAATAAAATAAGTAATAAAAAATTTCTTAATTCTGCCACTCTAACATTATTTAAGTTTTTTGTTTATGACCTTTTCAAAGTATGTGTTTGTTTTTTTATAGACTGAATATATATATATTATTTTGTATTACTTTTCACTTAATTTTATAAAGTTTTTCAGTGTTTCTCTACAGTTATTATTTTAATGACTCTGTAGTATCTCTGGTGTCCATTTATTATTGTAAAACTTTTCTTGCAGTTGTGTTCAGAAAGTAGATCAGAATTTTTCTGTTTGTGCTAAGAAAAGATATTAATATACTGAAGTTTGATATAGTATTTTCATCAGTCTACATTGGGTTGCTTTCAGCTGATAGAATTTTCTTTGAGAATGTGTGGAGTATAAATTAGACTGCAGCTTCTGGTGATCCAGACTACTGATGGGGCAGGAGTGGCAGTCAGGGGAGCAGTAGGAAGTTCAGATGCTCCAGGCCCATGGAAGACAGGCCTGTGTCCTCATTCATAGCACGTCTTCACACGGAACTCAGTGCCTTGGCTTTCCTGCTGGTGCTCTTCCTGGTGATGTCTCTCTTCCCTTTTGTTTTGGTTCTTCCCAGCCTTTTCTGCATCATAAGACATGTGGAAAATTGTATTTTCACGACACACTGGAATAATAAGCAGGAGCAAGTTTAGAGGCATCCATATAGAGCTTGGTGAAAATCTGTCACGTTTTCTTTATGTTATATGACTGCAATAAATATATAATACAAAGATTTGATACTAAATGATAAAATTCTTTTTTAAATTTTAATAAGACTTGATCCTGCTTTTCTGGATATAGTTTTTCTATATTAGGCTTTATGAAATTGGTGCACATAATTCCTACGAAAGAGGAATTTGATTTCTTCAAATTCTTGATAGCCAATCTCATCAAGGAACTCTACAACCAGGTGGGAGTGAATGTCCAAAGAACAGTTATTGCTACTTCTCTAACTCTTCTAACCAAAACTCTTTTTCTTATCGTGAGTCCGAATTTACATGTCAGTCTCTTTAATTGTATTTTCACAGTATGACCATTCTTTAAGTGCTCTTCCTTTTCTCTCTTTGGCAAAGGTAGCAATGCTTTGTCTTGCAGTAATGAAATTGGTTTTTAGCCCAGCAATACTTTTTATTTTTATTGTCCAGTATTCAGAAGAGTGATAAAGTATCTCTCCAAGCATGGAGAGTTGCCTCATTAGGACTCAGCCCAGGATCACTGGAGGATCATTTCTGTCAGTGCATTGTGTCAACTGTTAGACACCCATCTGCTCCTTGCAGGACCTCCTACATGTGCAAAAACCCCGTGTTGTTTTTTTTTGGCTGTGCCATGTTTTAGTTGCAGCATGTGGGATCTAGTTCCCTGACCAGGGATTGAACCCAGGTCCCCAGTGTTGGGAGCATTAACCCAGTAATCATACCTTAGCAAATCTTCAGTGATAACTGTTCACAGACAAACTTTTCCAGTTTTTTTAGTTTGTTGTTGTTGTTGTTTCGTAGCGAAGTCTGGTCTGACTCTTTGCAAAACCATGGACTGTAGCCGGCCCAGCTCCTCTGTCTATGGGATTTCCCAGGCAAGAATACTGGAGTCGGTTGCCATTTCCTTTTTAGCTCGTTAACTCTTGACAAAATGTTTCTCTTGGACAGACTGCAAGCTCCAGCATGAAGCAACAACGCATGGAATCAGATTCCATTCATAGAAAGCTGAAGACAAATGGCGCCATGGGTGCTGGGATTTTATTATATTTACTGTATATATAAGATCATGTAATGTGAAATTTGGATCTATGCATGAGGACACTTATATTCCAGAATGACCTTTTGATGTTAAGCTTTTATACCTTCTCACTGGCTTAGTTGCAGGATCAGAGAACAAACTTACGGGATATTTCTATAATCTTTGTTGTTTCAATGTGTTCATTTTAATATTTATCCAAATATGGGTTGTTTGGCACATCTTTAAAGGAAGACAGTATTCCCTGAGCATCACAGTTTCCAACTGAACACAATTGCGAGATTTATTAGCTCTGTCCATCTTGGTTGGAAACTCTTGATTTTAAAAGCTTGTCAATCGGTGTTGTCTCCATATCCATGTCTTTGTGTCCTTTCCACACGTGTTGGTGCCTCCATCGTAGTGTTCTGGAAAGCAGGAACCTCTCCTGATTTCTGTGCTGCTTCGATGCTCATGCAGGGCTGGGTGACCCAAGTACTGTGATGATGTTCAATGAGGCAGTTGACCTTTGCTGTTAGTTGTGTGACTTTGAACTCATCTGATTCTGATCTGATTGTAATGGAACTGAATTCATGAGAGAACTTTGGTTTTTTTTAACATTAGCAGAGAAAATGTAAAACATTCCTCTGCTTGTGATCTTGTAGTCTTGCTTATGTACATACGTATGTGCACCTGCCACTCACACAGAACTCAGTCCTCCGTACATTGCTGTGCAGTGTCATTTTTTACTTCTTTGTCTTTGATCCAGTGACTTGCAGGTTTAAACAAAAAGCCAACCTTGTGGTGGAAAAATGAATATTTGTAAATTTTAAAATCACTATGTAAATAATATAATCAGTATGGTAAATTAGACATTTATGGGTTTAAAAAAAAATTTTTTTTTTGATTTGAGACATCTAAGTGAACCTGACTCCAGTAAGCTATCTTATTATATCATGATTTTGTATTTGCATAAGGTCAATAATATTGGACAATTGAAATATTAGTTTAATTCATTTAAAATTCTGAAAATGTTATAAAGTGTAAATATTATTAAACTCATGTATTTAAAAATACTTCAAAATGATATTCTGAGCTCAATTTGTTTTTAGAAATAAACATTTTTTATTTGAAAAAATAGTTCATTGTAACATTTCATAAAGAAAGAATTGTATCTTATTGTTAACATCCAAAGCCTGTGATAAAATAATAAAGTTGTATCAATCAAAAAAAGTAATGAAACCTACCAATTAAATTTAGGAACCTGTTATACTAGACTGTATTGTGGTATGATAGCAACCGCAATAATTATATGAGGCTTCCCAGGTGGCGCTAGTGATAAAGAACCCGCCTGCCATGCAGGAGACATAAGAGATGTGGGTTAGATCCTTGGGTTGGGAAGATCCTCTGGAGGAGGGCATGCAACCCACTCCAGTATTCTTGCCTGGAGAATCCCCATGGACAGAGGAGCCTGGAGGGCTAGAGTCCATCAGGTCGCAAAGATTCAGACACGACTGAAGCAACTTAGCACACATACACAATAATTGTATATTCTTTTATGTTGTTGGAAAAGAATTCTAAAAAAAAAATAAGTTGAATAATAGAGGAAACTTGAATAACATGCATCTGTAAAGTATTTAGGTTTTGTCCATTCAATTTACAACAACGTTCTTGTCTTGAGAATCCCAGGGACGGGGGAGCCTGGTGGGCTGCCGTCTATGGGGTTGCACAGAGTCGGACACGACTGAAGCGACTTAGCAGCAGCAGCAGCAGCAGCAAAGGATGTTTAGTTATTGTGATTGTTATCACGGTCATAGTCTAGTATTATGGGTTCCAGCTCAACGGCATACTCTGCCCTGAACCTGCCACATTCCCCCACCCACAACTGAAAAAGAATCTCTAGTCATACCTTCGTGTCAGCAAGCTCAATGAGTGGCCCCCCTCCATAGGGTTACAACATGTTTCACACATATGTGTGTCTCTTACTTCATCACAGCTCTGTCTGTATATCTCCTAAGTATCTCCTTCATCCATCTGCTGCTCCCAGCTCTGTTCAAACCATGGCCAGCCACTTTGATCTGCCAGATGATAGATGGGGCCAACATTTCCTGGCTTCTCTCCTCACACCCTCCACACACATGCACATGTGCACACCATACAAACATGTACTTTAAACACTCATATACTTTGCTGTTGGTTTTAGGTTAAAGATAAAAATCTTTAATATGGTTCCTACCTGCTTCTCCAACCTCAGCTTGGAGATGCCGTATTCCTTGCTTCCCTCAGAGTCTTTGCACCATCTGGTCCAGTCATTCTGGGATTCCCCCACCCTCTAAGATCTCAGTCCAGGTATTTAAGTCTTTATACATCTTATAAAGCACCATTGATCTCTCTCACACTTACTGAGGGTGTAACATTTATATTTTTGGTTCTTTGGCTGTGCTCCAAGAAAGCAAGAATCTTTTGCCATCTGTGTTGGTTTTTCTTCCTGTGGTATTTGTAGCACATGGGATGGGGCATGCTCATAGCTGGCCCTGAGTAAATATTTATTGAAAGAATGACTAACATGCATATGACATATAGTGAAACAGAGGAGAGGAGCATACCTATTTTCCAGGGGCATCTGTAAGGAGTTAGAGAAGAGGGGATGTTTGAGCTGAGACTTGGAGGATGGAAAGATTTTCCTGGGCATAGAGACAATGGGTGAGTGTTTCAGGCAGATGAGAGCATTTGCAAATGCACCCAACTTGGGAGCCCATGTTGCATCTAGGGAACTATTGCTGCTGCTAAGTCACTTCAGTTGTGTCCAACTCTGTGCCACCCCATAGATGGCAGCCCACCAGGCTCCCCCATCCCTGGGATTCTCCAGGCAAGAACACTGGAGTGGGTTGCCATTTCCTTCTCCAATGCGTGAAAGTGAAAAGTGAAAGTGAAGTTGCTCAGTCATGTCTGACCCTGAGTGACCCCATGGACTGCGGAGCCTTCCAGGCTCCTCCGTCCGTGGGATTTTCCAGGCAAGAGTACTGGAGTGGGTTGCCATTGTCTTTTCCAGGGAACTACTAAGTAATGCCAATTTTTAGAGTATTAATTGGGAGTTGGGGAGTGAAAGGAGGTGAATGGTGATGTAGAAAAGTGATCAGTGATTTTTGCAAAGGCATTTAGATGTCACCTCACTGTTTTTCAAGTTCTGAGGACCCTTTAGTAGGTGCTGAAATTAATTGATGAGTCAAGACTAACACTTTTTAAATGAAATATAGCTGATAAGGAAATATCAGATAACATTGTGTACAGCAAGGCTTGATGAGACTTAGTGAAACTTTTGTTTCTGATGTGTTTGTGTGTATATTTATGTATATATGTATGAATGTTCTGCGTTACAGTGTAAAATGTATTTCTTAAAGTGAAAAATGTTTGAATTTTGCTGTTGTAGGTGTTGGGAAGCCAATGAATAGTTTCAGCCAGGGAAGTGTCATGATCAGACTTAGTGTTAGTTAACTCTTAATATGGGCCTGGAGACTGGATGCGAAGAAACAGGAAGTGGTTGAGGCCATTGCAGTAGCCACATGAGAGGAAGTGGCTGCTGGATCAGGAGATGAAACTGCCAGGATTTCTTGAGAAGGTGTGTTGGCTGAGGAGATGAGGGTGACTTCCAGCGTGGCTGGTGTGGCCACAGGGTATATGAAAATGTCAGTCAAACAAGAATAACTATTTATTTTTAATTTTTTTCTATTGGAGGGTAATTGCTTCACGATGTTGTATTGGTTTCTGCTGTACAATATGAATCAGCCATGTGTGCTGTGCTGTGCTTGGTCACTCAGTCGTGTCTGACTCTTTGTGACCCCATGGACTGTAGCCCACCAGGCTCCTCTGTCCATGGGGATTCTCCAGGCAGGAATACTGGAGTGGGTTGCCATGCCCTCCTCCAGAGGATCTTCCCAACCCAGGCATCGAACCCACGGTTCCCACATTGCAGGTGGGGAAGTCCAGGAATACTGGAGTGGGTAGCCTATCCCTTCCCTAGCAGATATTCCTGACCCAGGAATCAAACTGGGGCCTCCTGCATTGCAGGCAGATTCTTTACCAGCTGAGCTACCAGGGAAGCCCAAATCAGTCATAAATATACATATATCCCCTCCCTCTTGAGCCTCCCTCCCACTCCCCATCCCACCTGCAGGTCATCACAGGGCACCAAGCTGAGCTCCCTGTGCTATACGGCAGCTGCCTGCTAGCTGCCTGTTTTACACATGGTAATATAGATACGTCCGGAGAAGGCAATGGCCACCCACTCCAGTACTCTTGCCTGGAAAATCCCATGGGCGGAGGAGCCTGGTGGGCTGCCGTCTGTGGGGTCGCACAGAGTCGAACATGACTGAAGCGACTTAGCAGCAGCAGCAGTGTAGATACGTCAGTGCTACTCTCTCGATTCATCCCACCCGCTCCGTCCCCTCCTGCGTCCACACGTGCATCCTCTATGTCTGCATCTCTATTCCTGCCCCACAGAAGGTTCATCAGTACCATAACTCTTTATTAAATGTACTTTTTTTTCTAATTTACCTCTTGTCATTTGTTATAAAAATTTTCTCAGTTGAGGAGAAAAGCTTCTTGGATAGTGTGTTTGGAGACACATCTGAAAGTGGGGTTTGCTTTCACCGGAGCCCGTCCTCAGCAGGCATGAGCAGCATGGGATCTCCAGCCGCCCCGCTCTGCCCAGCCTGGACGAGGTGCTGCTGTCACTGTGCTGTCTTCCGGCAGGTGCCCGTCCTAGGGAAACATGTGAAGACTGTCTTAGTTTGATTCCTCAATGGGGAGCTCTCTTTCCTGCTTTTCCTTACCCTCTGGCCCTGGATCCCACTCCCAGACTACTTGCTCTGCCTTTCTTTCAGCCAGGAAGAATATTTAAATGTTGAAGTTTTATCTCCAGGTGATAGAATTATAGGGTGCCCTTTACCTTCTTTTTTTTTTTGCTTTTCTTCATTTTCTAAATCTTCTATAATTTATAATAAGTTTTGTATTTAATTTATTTAAATACAATATTTTCAATTGATAGTAAAGTTTTCTATTACTTTCTGTAATATGTTTTACTTAACATTTTTTTTTCCTGATTATAAACGTATGTGTGTGTTAAACAATTAAAAGGAATGCATCAGTGTATTAAGCAGAATAGGAAGATATCTAGTAATCCCACTTTCCAGAGAAGATTACCGTTAGTGTTTTGGGGAGCATTTTTCTGTGCACATATTGACCCACATAATCGTACACAAGCCTTATTTATAGGAGGTGACTGCCATTCTTCTGTCATTCTCCAGTTAGCAAATAGCGTGGGCAGCCTTTCATGTCAGATACACACATGTTGTAAATCAGAGATCCAAGACTATATGGGAGCCAGAGAAGCAAATTAAATGAGCAAAGTGAATTGATGTACTGTAGAGGCTCATGGTGAGCTGGTGAATGCATATCCTTCTAAATAGGCATCCAGTACTTCGCTCTAGTTGGGTTTTGTTGTTGTCGTCATGTTCTCACATTCTCATGCCCAAATGTGAGTCTGTCATTGTTGGATTTTTTATTTTCCAAGAGAAGCTAGAAATCTGTAATTGTTTACTTATTTCAACTTTCCATATACCATGAGGCCCGTCTGCTGGCTGGGTTGTAACCACTGATGCCTTGTTGTGTGTTAGTCACTCAGTGGTGTCTGACTCTTTGCGGCCCCATGGGGTGTAGCCCACCAGGCTCTTCCATCCATGGGATGTCCCAGGCAAGAATCCTGGAGTGGGTTGCCATTTCCTTCTCCAGGGATCTTCCTGACCCAGGGATTGAACCTGAGTCCCGTGCATTGCAGGCAAACTCTTTACTGTCTGATCTACCAGGGAAGCCCCAACCAGTGATGTACCAACTTACTACTTGATGTGGTGTACCTGATTCTGTTTATGGTAGCCTTTTTTGGGGGGGCGTTATTTTTTAGTGAATAGCATCTTATCCTTTGTTTTTTTCCATTTACTTATCATTTAAGTTGATATGTCTTTTTCTACAATACTGGCAGACAGTCGCAGATTTGAAACTGATTATAGATTGGTCTGCAAGATACATCATCTGATGTAGTCCTGTTAAATTCTTCACTCAGGACCTGATAGCCAGAAGCTATGTACTCTTTTTTCTCCAATGTATAGGGAAGGGTTCAAAGAAGAGGGTAAGAGTTGCACAGGTTACCTGCTGACAAGTGGTGTTTCACTCTGCAAGTGAGGCAGTTCATATCGCTGGCCAGTGTATGGGACTTGATGGAGGGGCAGCAGACTCTGTCCTTGGGCTCAAGAGGCGTTTTATCCAGGGCACATGGGAGCAGGTTGCAAGAAAGGTTTGGTTCTTATTCTGACCTATTAGAGGATTGTATTATATTAATACCTGATAGATTGTGGAGCCAACTCATCTCTTGTTCCTCATTGAACTGGCTGTGATGGGTTCTTTCCTTCTCAGATTATTTCATGACTGTCTGAAAACAGATGAACCAGGAAGAGGCATCACCCAGTCCACTACTCCTGTCTCTGCTTCTCTGAGCACCCGTTTTCTCTCTGTGCTGTGACTGCTGGTGCTGCCAATATAGAGTTGTTGAGAGGATTACAATTTAAATAAGATGACTGTGTGAAAGAAGCTAGCACAAAGCGCAGTAATATTGGTTTTATTTTTTTAGTGTTTTAAAATGTAAATCTCTTATTCGTGTCTCATTCAAATGAGTTTTAAAAATGTAGACTCTTTTGGTCGGGGACTGTGTATTGATTGACAGGAGTGATGGCAGCATAACATAGAGCTGTCATTTGCAGCATTAACGTGCTTTAAGCAGAAACTGATTCGTTTTGTTTTGTTTATAGTTTTTGACGTGTTTCTGTTTTGGTCTGACTAGGAGGAGCCTGATCTGGTTAGTGCAATTTATGGCCGAGGGATAGCCTATGGAAAGAAGGGACTACATGTGAGTATGGAATAGTCACGCTTACCATAGTGTCTACATGGCTGGACTCAGACCAGGGTTTCCATGGAGCCCCTCCCTGCTCTCTGAGCTCTGATCGGACAGCGGTGGTAGTGTCCCAGTTCACAGATGAGACAGTGGCCACAGGGGACTTCCTCAAGGTCAAGTGGCTGGAAAGTAGAGGGCTGGCAATTTCTGCCCAGGTCTTCTGAGGTCAGTTTCACCTCACTTTCTATTCTAAAAGGACAGCCTTTGCCAGCCTAAACTTTAGTTCATGATGAACTGAACATAAGCCAAGAAAAGCACGAGACCTTGACAGAATCCCTGAGAAACACTCATCGGTGTAAGAGAGAGACTGGGTATCAACAGTTTACAGTACTTAGAACCCTTCAATTTTTAAAGGTTGAATAGAAGAACAGAAGTTTTTTTGTAAAATATTATGAAAAATAAATTATTTTAAATTTGTTATATGTTATTCTTAGATAGATATATCTTTGGAGCCTTATTTCACTTATTTCTCTGAGGAGTGTGGGAAGAAGGTTATAATAAGTATATTTTTTGGTCAAACAAAGGCACTTTGGTGTAAAAATGAAGACCTTCCTGAGATTATATAGTAAATAATGCAGTGGTCTAGGTCAGATGTCCAAATTTTCAGTCTTGAACATTATACATGAGCTTTTTTCTTTTATATTAAAAATATTCAAATGAAATTATGCTTTGAGGGAGAAATGTCACTTTGTATTTTTGTGAATTATAAAGCAATTGTCCTAATTGCCTGCTGGCGTATTGCAGAAATCTTGTATAATATTGTATGCTTCTGGGACATGAGAAAGCAGACTGCACAGGAACTCAGGTTTGGAAATGATGAAGATGTTTAGGAAGGGAGCATCAGTAAGTAGCCCTACTTAGTTTCAGGGCATCAGTAAATGATCAGAGTTGCCCTAGTAAAGGTCAGAGATAAGCTGCTTCTTCCTTATTCTCATCTCTCTTCATTTTATATCTTGATGTGAAATTTGCTTATATCTTTAATGTACTTTTAATGTAAAAGTAACATCCTCATGTATTTTTGATATGAAAGTAATGTGTAAATTTTAAAGAGAACAGGCTTACCTAGGCTCCTCTAGGAGTAGGTGTATAGGCCCAGAGGGGTTTTGACTGACACTAACTTGGCTCCTCTGTTCCCACATTGCCACTGGTCAGCATCATTTTGCACACTGGTGTCCACATGCTCATCCCTTGAAATCGGCTGATGTACTGTTTAAATAGGTTAAATTGAGAAAACATCTTGCCACCTGTGCTAGACGTAGCCAAGAATCTGTGCTAGGTAGCCAAGTCCAACGTGCGTAGGTAGACTTGAGCAAGTTAAACAATTACAGCTTATTTAACTTGGCAGATCTCTTACACAGAAGCTAAGTTCCTGTTTATTTCTAAATAAATAGTTATGTCATTACTAAATTATTAGTTTTTTCAGAAGTCTGTTCAAGCTGGCTTTGCGTAACAGTGCATCTCACACTGAGCTAATGCCTTTTCAAGGACATTAAGAACGCTGAGCTTGCTCTGTTCGAACTGAGCCGAGTAATTACCTTGGAACCAGATCGTCCAGAGGTATTTGAGCAGCGAGCAGAAGTGAGTGTGGTTTTCTTTTTCCCTCTGTTATTATTGGATTTTAAAATTTTTCAGATTTTTTTTTCCTTTAATTTTATTGCTGATAAATTTTAAGCCTCCTGTATACCTATTGTGTTTTCCTCCATAGGTACATAATGCATTTAAACAGTTGAAATTACTAGAAAACTATGGGCTGAGTGATACTCTTTCCTGATTTACCATGTTAAATCTTTGCTGATTTAACATGTATTAGTAACATTTAGTATTAAAATACAGTTATGATGTGAACCACCACTGTCCATGTTCACTGAAAAATATGACATATGTGTTTACTGTGTATATGACATACTTTATTTGGCAAAACAGTATGGCAGTGTGATCAAATGAGGTCTATTGCCTTTCGAAGCGCGCGCGCGTGTGTGTGTGTGTGCGCGCTCACTTGTATCTAATTCTTAGGAGATACACCATCTACATGGAGATGTAGACTAGGTAAGGGTGACCATAACCGGAACTTAGGACTCAAGGTGGAGACAGTTCCAGGTAATACGTGTGACAGCGGACACCACGGAGTGGGCGCTTGTTCAGGGGCAGAAAAACATGGTCTGCTGGATCCCTGGGACAGACTGGCAAGGGGACAGGCATTGGCAGTATCTGCAGAGGTCTCGCTGAGGAGGTGATACTGGAGCTGGGTAGGAACCATGTCCTGGGGAACAAGGTGGAGAAGGGTGTTCAGGCCAGAGAAAGGACTCTGCAAGGCACCCCTTTTAATGTTTTTAAATGAAACATGTCCATTTTACCATTTTCATTAAACAATAGTAAACTATCCAAGTTTCCTATTGTATTTATTTTATTGCACATTTAACCATATTAAGAGCTGTAGAATTTATGTTAATATTTTCAATCTGACTAGAACTTAACTTTTAATTATCTGTTCTGGTGGGATTTCATAGCTGGACTAAAGGGACAAATGACTTTTCCTCCCTCTTTTGAGGGCGAAAGCTTAACAAGCAAGGGAAGGGGAAATGTTTTAGTATTTTTAAAACTGCATTTGTGATGTTTTTGTTCTCAAAATTATAGTGTGTTAAATTACAGTTCAGTTTCTTAAAATGAGTTTTTTTGCTTTATTGGGGATTTGGCTTTCTGAAAGAAATTCTTTCTCAAATAATGAAAGAATTCATTACCTCTCGTCTGTTTTGGATTGCTACCCTAAGGGTTGAATGACTGTAATCTGTTCGCTGCTGCATGAGAGGCCTGTTGGTTTTTAGGGTGAGCACTGGGCAGCTCACTTGGTGACGCTGTGCTCCAGGGAGTGGGTGCTGGGTTCTTCCCTGCCATCACACTGATGCTCTGCTAAAATGTTACGGTAAAGCATGAATTTAATTAAGTGCACTTAGAAGACTGATTTGGCAGCTTTGAAAAATTTGTATAACTAATAAAAAGCTAATTGTATACCCAGAATGATATTGGTAATCAGAAAAGTGATTTCCAATGATCTTAAAAATAAATAGTAATATCCCCCTTTTCTGGCATTGTCAGGCAATAATATCATGATATAGTGAATTTTCCAGCTAAATTACAATATACTATTTGTTTATGTCAGAAATTGTTTTATGAGAAACTTTTCACTTTTATACTTTCTGAAATTGTCTATATTTAGTGAATGTAATTTAACCTTTTTTAGTTACTCTGGTCATTATTATGCATATTGATTTTTGTGCTAGGGTGCAATCATTCAGTTATGTTAATACTAATATACTAGGTTGGGATATTTTTCCTTCCAAAATATAACCCTAGACCACTATGTTTCTTGAATTCTAAGGGCACATATTCCATTTCTTTCCTCTCTCTGAGCTGTCTCTCTTGCTACTGGTGGTGTGCCTGCCTCAATCTTCTCTCTTGCTGGTTTTTAAGTTCCTGCAGAGGAGGAAACCAGTTAGTAAAACTTGATGGAAATGACCTGTGATAAGAACAGATTTAACCCTAATTTAAGAACATTTGTTCCAGATGAATTGCTTGAGCTTGACTGCATGAATACTGGTACCCATCTTGGATTATCTTACGTCTTTGGGTGGACTTGTGCGTTCTGAGCTGTCTTCTGTGTTGCCATTGTTGCCTGAACACAGCTGACTGCTGGATCAAAAGAGCGTTCAGAACAGGCCTGCAGATGTTTTTTCATTACCTTGCAGATCATAACTGATGAGTTGAGAGTTGTTCACATCAGAGGGCTTCCACAACACCTGGAATCCCAGAAATTGCCATTTAGCACTTAATACCACAGATGGCGTAGCTAGATACCATGGGGACTCCAATCTGTGTTTATCAGTTCCTCTGTTTTAATGGTTTAGAGTTAAATTTCAGATTAATTTGACATGCCAAATTTTGTTCTGAAAGGTAAATGAGAGGTTGGGGAAAAATGGTTGCACTTCAAGAAAAGCAACATCCGTTATGAGACAGAACATGAAACAGGGACAGGGCAGTTGCCATGATCGTAGTTCTTTAGCATCGCCTTGACTGGATAAGGTCGGCAGCCCCTCAGCTGTTGACTTTGAATCTCACTGCACAGTACGTGGAGTCAAGGGTTCTAGGCTGCTGAGACAGTTGCATTGTAAGTGTGGGGTGGTAAAGCAGACTTGAAAAGTCAAAAGCGTTGGCAGTTGTAGGGGCAGTCACTGGGACTTTTCTCCCCTAATTACATTTTTGGGTTTATAGATTCTGTCCCCGCTGGGACGAATTAATGAAGCAGTGAATGATCTCACTAAAGCTATTCAACTTCAGCCCTCAGCACGGCTGTACAGACATCGCGGGACCCTGTACTTCATATCAGAGGTGAATTATTTTTGCCTTGAGATGTGTCCTTTCATGGTGGTAAAAATTTCAGCTCTCCTTCTACTTCAGAAAGTTACTATTTGGTAGATTTGGGTTTGGGGCTGTAGATTAATAGTTTGCGATATAAGACAATTATGAAAGCATTTTCTGTAGCTGAAATTGAACTCAGTAGAGAAATATTAAGTACCAGAAACACATTTTCTTGCTTGAATTGTCAGCAGTAACTAATTCTGGGCTAGGGGAAAAAAGAAAGAGTGGGAAACAGAAAAAGAGAAATTTGGTTTACAGATTATACCTTAACTTTTCTTGGAAATGTCAGCATAGAGAAGCAGGTGTGCATGTTATCATGTGATCATTAAACTTAAGGGTTTGAATTTCTTTGGGTATCACAGCCCGAGAATCATCACCTGAACTAATGTGGCTTCCTAGACTGTAGCTTCTCAACCTAGCAAGATTACCTTTTATCATGAGTGGTATTTATAATTGCCATAGCTATTTTTGTTGGTTTACAGTCATTTCAATAATAATTTTCTATTGCAAAAGGAAATAGATTTAAAAAAACCTCAGTATAACACATTTTAAGGTTGATCTATATCATAATTATTTTAGACATCAAAATAATGGAATTATTTTGTAATAATACTAATTTGTAAAGTATCTATAGCAGATTATGACTTTAATAGTATTTAAAATAATATTCTTTTGTGGTTGAGACAGTATGCTTAAATTAGACCTTTGTGAGTTTCTCTCATCAGTTAAAATCAGCTCTTTCAACAGTGTAAGCATGCTTCTAATATTTGTAGTCATGAAATGTTTCCTTTAAAGCCAGAAAGGGCACAGAATAAATTGGGAATTTTTTTTTTCCTCTATCAATCAAAAGTAGGACATGTCTAATATCTAACGAATACTACTTTATTTTTTTTTCGTTCTCCTTTTTGTAGGACTATGCAACAGCCCATGAAGACTTTCAGCAGTCCTTAGAACTGAACAAAAACCAGCCCATAGCTATGCTATACAAAGGTTTAACTTTCTTTCACAGAGGACTTCTGAAGGTGAAAGTGCTGTGCGATACGTGTACCTGCACGGATGCTAGATCTCCCCCGTGGAGGGAGGGACTGAGCCGGGCTTTAGTCTGGCAGGTTTTGAAATGACATCTCACATGTCCAGTTGGTTTATTTTAGAAAGTAGTTTGAATCAACAGATTCATTGAGCTCCTACTGTCTGATACGTACTTGGAGGAAGGTGCGAAAGGGAGAGGATGAAAGGTTATAAGGGAGGAATAATGCTTTACGCTTAGGACAGACGCAGTTTACAAAGCCTTTCTCCACATATGATTTATCACGTGGTGAATAAACCAAAGAAAGTAATATCAGCAGCGTGCTTTGGAAGCCATGGTGAGAAGCTCTCATTTGAACTCAGGAGTTAGGAAGGTCCAGAGAATAAGTGGACATCATCTTGACTCGGAAAGCAGAGCATGGTTGGGAAGGACTCTGAGGCTGAGAAGGAGGTGTGAGTAATGACCTGGGAGACACACCCACGCTTGGGAAGGGAGTCCTGGAAGGTCAAGAGCACTCTGCTGAGCATTTTGACTTTAGCTGGTAGGCCCGGAGGAGCTCTAAAGTCTAGATTTAGGGGAAATAGAGAGTTGAGATTCAATCTGTACTAAGGAAATGGTTGCTGATGTGGCGGTGGCTGAAGAGGGTAAGGATAGGGGCTGACCAGGAGATGCTGCCTCATTCAGGTCAGGAGTGGTCAGATGGCTTGGGGGGGCTCTGGGGGCTGCAGGAGGGGTCCCCGCACTGTTGCTTGAAGACTCTGTCAGGAGGAGGGGTCGAGGGACAAAGGAGATGCTCTGTCTCAGCTGAGTGGGGCTGAAAGTCACCACCAGCTGCCCACCCCTCCTCTGCTGGGACTGTGCCTTCTCCAAGCCTGTTCCAGGAGCCTCTCCTGCAGTAGCTTCACTCTTGCCAGGGTGAGGGGCAGAAACACAGCTGAGGGTGGAGCTCTGGCTCTCACCCCAGGCCTGGCACGTTCAAACTGCCTGATTGAAGACAGGCTGGCCTGAGAGCCACAGACAGTCCACCCGGCTAGGTGAAGACACTCATTCTGACCAGGAGGCGGAGAATTCAGATTAGGTTGCACTTAACCTGAACTTTGGAAGGTGGGAAGAGCTTCAGTAGCACGTAGCAGAGAAGAATACATGGATGTTATCATTGAAAATAACTCTGAGGATCTGATACACACATAAACACACTCACTTGGAGGATGGGGAGAAGGTTTACCTTTTAAAAGGCCACGAGTTATAAATCCTCCATGTTACAGATGGTGCCTGTCACATAGTAGGTGCTCAATAAGTATCAGTGGGGTAAATTTCAAGGGCAGAGCGTTGAATTGGAAGGTTGTGCTCTGAGCTCTTGCTCTGAATCTTATTATCTGCACTGCTGGACATGCTGCTTCAATTCTTTCAGCCTTTCCTTCCACATTTATCGGGTAGAGATGATGCTACCCTGTGTCTCTCGAAGTGGGAGTGAGAATTACATGAAATAAAATGTGTGAAAGTCCTTTATAAACTGTAAACATAAATCTGGTATTATAGATTATTTTCCATGTGAGAATTTAATCTTAAGTCTTATAGACTCTAAAAAAAAATTAACTCCCATCCATTAAAAATCAAACTAGAAGGAATTAATTTTGCAAATCTTATTTCATATACTTCATCTCCATTTTTGCAAGTGTGCAGAGGTGGTCCTAATAAGGACCCTTTCTGTCCCCCTCAGGATTCAGACAGGCAGTAAGCTTTGAGTTATTTAAAATGTGCTTTGAGCAGCTTCCAGATGATTTCTTCCAGTTTATTTTGTCTCTGCCCTCTATTCCTCTCATATTCTCTTTACCTTCAAGTCACCTTCAATTAAAAAATTCAGAATTACAATACTGTGTTCAGAATCTATCCCTTGAGTATCACATGAAGGAGAGAGAATTTTGAAATAGAAAAAAATGCCAATTACTAGTACTGAGAGGGTAAAAATATTTTTTTAAAGTAAACAAATGTAAACAGTTGATTTCACTTTTAAGCCACATTGAGGAATGTAGGCAAGAAGGGCCCTTTGTGTTATTTCAAAAAGAATTTTGTCAGAAAAGAGTGGTAATAGAGACACTGAATAGAAACTGAACATGGACTAAAATTCAGTTTGGTTTCTTTCACATCTACCTGATGAAAACCTAGAAACAATGCTTTCATCCTCTGAGTGTTAGAAGCCCCTCAATGAACCAGTCTCACCAAGCGATTTGGGCTTTCTTCCTTTTCACCACGCTCACCAACACGGCAGTGATGTGTGTAATAGACGGGAACTTTCTTTTTGCATTTTGTAGATCTGCTGTCCAAGGAAGTCAGAGTGTTTACGTATTGTCTCATTCATCCCAGCGGCATCACCATGATGTATAGAAGGAGCAGAGGGTGTCCCCGTTACAGAGATTGGAAAACTGAGTGGTGAAATGCCTTAATTAAATTAATGAACCTAGTTTAGATATCTGTCTTTTTCTTGTTAAATGTAGAGACAAAGTATTAAATGGACCAACGAGTCTGAGCTATCTTTGTATCCTAAGGGTGGTCTCTCCAGGTCAATAGTCCTGAAATTAAGTGGACGGTTGCTTATTTAATTTATGATATAATACATTAGAAATATATTAGGGTATATTACATGACAAATTTCACAGTTGTCCAATTCAGTAGATACATCAGACAATTTGGATATTCCTAGGTAATAAAAACAGCAGAAACTTTTCTGTTGAATTCTACTCATTTTGTAAGGATGTTTCAAAAATGGTATATTCTGAACACTCATTTTTATAAGCCTTTACTTTGAGGGTTACCTGTTATGGTTCTGTTCACTTATGCTGAACAGTCCCAGGGTGATGGCCGCCTCCCAGCTAGTGAGGAAGATGGCGACTTAAATGGTGATGATTGCATTTGCTATGCAGACAACTTCAGAGCCAGTTCATGTGCTTAGAGATAGGTTCAACAAACGTAGTTTCTTTGTTCCCAATGGCTTAAAATCTTGATTCTGCTATGTCCCCTCTTTGGCAGAATGAGGTAGAGAGCTGTGCAGTGATTAGACAGGAACCCCGAAACCAAAGACTCTTAAAAGCTGAAGAGAAATCAGACTTTGAAGAACTGTGGCGTCCAAGCATGCTGTAAGTGCAGTGGGCAGCAGATGTCCCCTGGGCATCTCCAGCAGACGTCCACAAATGCTCCAGACTTCACACGTCCCGGTGGACTCACACCCTCCCCCGCCCCACGGCTGTCCGTCTTCCTATACTTCTTCACGATGGTTAAGCCCTGCCTTCCACCCAGGCTCCCAGCCTCAGCTCTTCCTGCCCACTCCTCTCCCTCATCCCGATAGCCACCACATTCTGTCTTAGTGTGCCTTTTAAAAATCTCTCCTGAATTCGACCCTTCTTTTCTCTCCTCAGAGACACTGTCTCAGTCTGAGCTTTGATTATCTCTTGCCTGGACCACTACAGCCACCTCTCACCTGGGTTCCATCCTTCCCCCTCTCCAGTGTGTCTTTTCTGTTTTTGCCAGCAGTTACATTCTCTCTGAAGAGTAAACTTTGTGAGGTGTCCCCCTCCTCACAGCCCTCAGTCCTTATTGCTTCAGGGCAGCACCCAGACTGTGGAGCACAGAGAGGCCCTCGCTTCTGGCCTCCGCTCTCCCTTTCCCCCGCTCCTACCCGTGCACCCTGCACCCCTGCCCCTCTGACTTTCCCTGCGTCAGCGAGCGCTCTGTGCCCCTGTGTGGTACCACCTCTCCTGTCCACGATGCCGTCTTTCTTTACCAGACTCCTTGTGCTTTAAGACCCAGCTCGGTTGTCACCTCCTCCCTGTAGCCTCTTCTGCTCTCCCGGGCTCAGTCAGTCGTTTCTTTCTCTTTTTTTCCCGGAGACTTTTACTCATATCTCTGTTGTAGCTCTTAGTTTGTATTCTAGTAACCTGGTTACGTAATTGGCTTTCTAATGATACTGCGAGTGCTTAGAGGACAGAGATGATGACCTGCCCCTCTTCATGTCCCCTTACCTCCTGCTGTCCCTGGCACATAGTGGGCACTCAATACATGTTTGTTGAATTAAAAATGCAGTTGTAAAAATCCTGAAAGATCAAGACTGTGTCGCAGTAGGTAGTCTAATTAAGAGTGGTCTTTAACATTTCTTCAGTGTTAAAAAGTTATCCATTTTCATCTGTCTCCCAAACAGTAGCTATTCAGTGAGATTCCTTAATGAGGAGGTTTTGTCCCCAGTATTGCCTTTGAAAGTTTCAAAGCCAGCCTCTCTTGGCCTGCTGGCCTCCCCTGAGAAAATCAAGAAGCAGGGGATGAATGACTTTCTGAAAAGACTCAATATTGTTAACTTTTGCAAAACTATTTTGTGTGTCTACCAGGGCATTAAATATTTATTGAGTGCCTACCATGTGCAAGGCATTTGATATCTCTAATGATTTTCTCCTATGAACTATCTAATCAAGTTGAAATGATCTATGCCAGAGTTTAAATTTTTTCTCAATTAAAGCTCTTAGAAGTTGTGATATTTTACAGCCATTAAGTAAGATATGTCTTTTCCTCAGGAAATGTGTGAAATATCTGTGTTATTTTTTATTACAATAAATAACATCATAATGAAAAGAACATTGAATACCCAGTGTAAGCCTGGGATGTTTACTCTGAAACAGTGGCATGTTTTATCACCGGTTTCCACAGAGAGTCCCTTTGCAGCCAGGGCTCCCCCCAAGAGCATAGATTGTGCAGTTCTGGAACCTTAGTGCCTCCTGGAGCTGTGCTGGCAGGAGCCATGCACCACCCCCCACCCCCTCAACTTGAAGGTTTCTCTTCTATTTTTATGCTTTCTTTTCCCTTGTAGATCATGGGAATCCTTTAGTGGCTGTCCTAGGAGCCTTTTTTCTTGTCTTACCAGTAATTTCATGTTGGGCTTGCTTTTTTGTCTCTCCTGTTGGTTTAATTTCAAATGCTGCCAGTTGTGATCATTTTAGATTATTTCATGCAGCTGTTAGGCTTACTTTTGTTCCATAGAGTTTTCATTAAGTAAATGATATTAAAATGAAGTTGTTATTGGTAGTCAAAGTCCTAGTGAAAAACAGAAGCTGTTTTCCCACTTTGAAAGGAGAAACTTAAGGCTCTGTTGTTGTTCATAGTAATGTATTTGTTTACTATTGAAATTAAATCCCCATAGTTTATTGTAGTTTCTACCTCCCTTTAAGTCCTCCTATTTTGAAAAAATCACTCAGAGACCATGTATTTTATGTATACTGTTTTAGTCCTTTAGTAATTTGAGAGAAACTCAATTTTAACAGTTAAGCAAATGAAATAATTTTCTGTGTTCTTTTTATAGGAAGCTATTGAATCCTTCAAAGAAGCTCTGAAGCAGAAAGTTGATTTTATTGATGCATATAAAAGCCTGGGACAGGCCTACAGGTGAGTAAAGCACCAATACTCGGGGTAGGAGGGAGGGTGTGTAGTGGCACAGCCTCTCGTAATAGGGATCTGGTTTTTAAAAATGCGTTTCTTAGCCTGAAGAGATGTGATTCTAAATCACATAGGTGTTCACATACTTGTTGAGATCTTCTCTGGGCATAGAGAAAACCATGGGTAAGAGGTAGATACCATAATGCATGTTGCTGCTGCTGCTGTGCCCTAAAGTAACCTTAGTCTGTATATACTGGCCGAGAAAACAGTAGTCCTTCAAACGTACGTGCTTTGAATAGTGGCATTCTAAGGTGTTGAGTTATGGATGATACTGCCCTTTTTAGGCAGTAGCTAAGGTTAAAACCCACATCACAAGGCTCTGTTTAAAGATCCTAGAATTGCGAGATGGAAATGTTACAAGTGTGTTGCATCTCTATCAGGAACAAAGCAGCAATGCTTGGCTTCCTTATTACATGCATTACTCTAACCATCAAAGCTATCCTGACTTCCGATTCAAAAAATTTTTTTAGCACTCTGACCTGTATGCTGCTGCTACTAAGTCACTTCAGTCGTGTCCGACTCTGTGTGACCCCATAGACGGCAGCCCACCAGGCTCCCCCGTCCCTGGGATTCTCCAGGCAAGAACACTGGAGTGGTGGGTTGCCATTTCCTTCTCCAGTGCATG
>NW_011495028.1:510450-510603 GCF_000754665.1 Bison bison bison
TTGACTAGACGGACCTTTGTTGGCAAAGTAATGTCTCTGCTTTTCAATATGGTATCTAGGTTGGTCATATCTTTCCTTCCAAGGAGTAAGTGTCTTTTAATTTCATGGCTGCAGTCACCATCTTCAGTGATTTTGGAGCCCCCAAAAATAAAG